>NW_022686322.1:4248957-4260971 GCF_011630105.1 Anneissia japonica
TTAAAAAAAATCTTAATTTTATGTTCGTCACAACCTATTTTTGGGGTAAAAAGACCATTTTCTGTATAAAAAAATTGCTAAACCCCGCAAACCCCCCAAAACACAGTGCAAATCCCATCCAAACCGTGATAGTGATTGAATCATGTAGTATAGGACTCACTTGGTATCTCAGTAAAGAAAAAATTATAATGTTCCGTTCGTAACAACCTGCTTTTTGGGAATAATTCCATTTTTTGTATAAAAACATTGCTAAACCCCACAAACCTCCAAAAACACAGTGCAAACCCCATCCAAACCTTGTGATAATGATTCAATCACATAGTATAGGACTCAATTTGGTATCTCAATAAAAAATATAATTTTATGTTTGTCACAACCTATTTTGGGGGGAAAAGGCCATTTTTTGTATAAAAAAAATTGCTAAACCCTGCAAACCCCCTAAAACACAGTGCAAAACCCCATCCAAACCCTGTGATAATGATTGAATCACAATTGAGATACCAAGTGAGTCCTATACTACATGATTCAATCACTATCACAAGGTTTGGATGGGGTTTGCATTGTGTTTTTGGGATTTGCGGGGTTTCTGTACAGTATATGAATTAAAGATTATTTAAAAAAATACAATTGATGTTAAAATAATAAAATGATAAAACGAATATGGAATTATCAAAGGGTACAGTATATGAATTAAAGATTATTTTAAAAATAAAATTGATGTTGAAATAATAAAATGATAAAACGAATATGGAATTATCAAAGGGTGGGTCATCTAAGATTCTTCCTGCTGCTGGGTTTGTCTGGGTTCTGCTTGACAAATGTTTCAGGATGTCGACACCATTTCACTCTTCCCCAATAAATATCGATCTCATCTCTTAATCTTTTATGTTGTTTTCCCTTGTTTGTTTTGCCATCCATGGGATTTGTTACTGTTTGTATTCCTACTGACTACCAGTTCAACAACCAGAATGAAAACCGCATTTTTACCACTATTGTTAATAATATTAATAATAATAATATTAATTTTAATATCATTTTATTTATTTGTATTCATTCCCCTCCTCCAATAGCTTGGCTAGGCCTTTCTACTAATACGTCCGCCAGTGTGTGACTATTTTTTATGGGTCGATAAAACATGGGTAGCGTACGATATCTCGATAATAGTTAGCCTAACCCTAACCCTCTTCAGCGTAATGCACCATATTTTTCAACATTAAATGTGGAACACCCTGGCTCTACTAATTGGCTAGTAGTAGGCCCTAGGTTGTGTCGTCAGTTTTTGTGGTTATTTTTTATGGGATTGTCAATGCATAGGTCTACGTACGTAGGTATGATGATAGAGCCTAATATACTTTATTTTGCAATAATTTAATTACAATTCCCCCTGACGAACAGTGATGAACTGGCTGTAAAGATAGCCAAAACAGAGGCTTTCAACCAGCTCGAGTTCTCATTATTTTCCATCCATAACATATATATAGTTTTCCCGTTTCTATTTCATACCCTCTTTGCAGCCGCTGTTTGGTACCTAAGACGATTTTTTGGTATTCATACCCTCTTCGCAGTCATTATTTGGTTCTTGAGAAGTCTTCGCAGCCGCTATTTGTTCCCTGAGACGTCTTTTTTGTAAATAAATAAATAAATAACTATCCCAGTATATACATCCTTTTTAAAATTGATGGTCTGTATGCTATCTTTTTAATTTTCTAAAAATAAATATAGTGTAAAGTCTATTCATATTCAATTCAATTTTATTGGTCAAACTCATTAAAATGGCTTTAAAATTGCCTTGCTTGTCACAGACTACAATATAAACATTAAAAAACGATACAATATTAAAACACATTCTACAGGTCAAACGAAAAAAAGTGTTAAAACAGATGGTTAAAATTGAACAAGTACAATATAAAATTTGGATTTGAATATTTTTGATAGTTGACTTTATTTTTTCACCTTTGATTAAACAACCAAATTGAAGTCGTGCACTGAATTTGCGTGATCATTTCCTCTGTCACCTTTAGTAACTTCAACACCCCATTCAGTAATGTTTATTATTCACAATACTCAAGTATGTTACTGTTACTATGCCAACTTCCACCACCACAACAAAAGAATGTAAACAGCCCTGCCCAGACTATCACTACTAATATTTAAGTCAATTCAATATTGGTGTCAAGTACTGGTATACCTGTACCATCTCTTGGTTTAAAATAAATTCAATCAGCATCAGCAATAATGAATCTTGTAACATTTGTGAGGGAAAAATCCAAATTCCTGAGATTTCATACATAAATTACATAAAATACTTTCATACAGTACATTTTGTATCTACAGGAAATAGATTTGTAGATTCTTACTATTTGAATGTCAAAGAGGACAATGTTTCTTTGCTAAAAATATAATATAATAATTATATAGGACATTGGGATAATCTGTGCTTGTTTGTTCATTATTATTATTTTAGTAGATTATACTGGTTTAGAATATTTTCCCACTGCACTTGAATTTTAATATTGTTTATTTTTTGCTCTTGTAATGTACTGGTTTTCAATATACAGTATCACTCAAAAACCGAAAGGTCCACTGATTAATCTCAGATAAGAAAGTATAATACATACTCCAAGTATTGAAATACACGCCATCGTGTTGGGATTCAATATTTCGACATTAATTATGTCATCATCAGGAATGATGATTCCTGATTCCTGATGATGACATAATTAATGTTGAAATACTGAATCCCAACACGATGGCGTGTATTTCAATACTTGGAGTATGTATTATACTTTCAGTATCACTCAAATTTGGCTAAAATTTAATAAATTAAAATATAGGTGCTATTTAACAAGTTGACTGCCAGACCTTTTTTTATTGTTACTTCCCGTGTGCCAAAACAAGTTTACATGTACAAATATGCTTCTTTGAAATTTTATCTAGTCATATATCATCAAAATGAAGTGTTTATTAATTGGTGGGAAAATATTAGGGGCACAGCACTTGTCCACTTTTTGCATGGGTTGGTATGTTCAAAGGGCCCTCCCACTTGTGCCACTCGAGTATACTGCCAGCAACACGACACAACAAACATACATATGTACGTTATGTGTACGTTATCGTCCCCGAACTACTAGCCGTTAAGTCTGTGGTTTAACAATGTATAACAAAAAAGTAATACATGTACTCTAGAATGTTATCCCGATTTTGACGGGTATAATCGATTATAGCGCCCTCAGCAACACCTTGTGGGACGAGTATACTCGTCTCTGGCAGCCAACTTGTTAAAGAAACACCATTAATATTTGATAGAATTTACATGTTTTAAAGCAAGTATGACTGTATGTTACAAGCTGCAAATACATTACAGTATACAATTAATTCACTAAATAATAATAATAATAATAATAATAATAGTTCATTCTTACAGCGCATATAAGCAAGCTCTCAACTACAACAATAACATAGCAGCTACTATGATGATCAATATTTTGCCCAATTCATGTCAAAATAAATTATTATTAATAGTACTACTATAAAATCAATAATACTAAATAAATAATTTATCTATCTACTTTTCGCAAGTGATCTCTGTCCATCAATCATCTATCTCTGTCTATGTCAAAACTCTTTTTGATAAATTTGTGTTGTTTTTGTTTGTTTCTTTCTTTATAATAGTATTCATATAAAATATACAAAAAAAACATTTACAAAGACCAGGGAACAGCCTAAATTAACAGGCTTACGTGGGAAAAATGTTGATAAAAATATTAGAATTCAATTTACAATAATAATTATTAAAAATTTAGATCTTAAATTTTATTTTAGTTGGTCAAGTTATGTCATGTAAATAAATTTCAAAAATACTCACATCTGCTGTTAAGAAGCTGTCTGACAGCTGGCTATGGGGTATGAATCGATTCACAGGGTCTTTATCAAGGTCCACATACAAATGCTCACCATTCGAGTAATATGTTGAATTGTAGTATGCATGCTTATCGCTCTAAAAATTATAAAGAAATAAGGTACTTTAGTACAAGAATTAAAGAGTAAGGGCAATACATACAGCAGGGAGTTGTTATCATTATAACAACTCCCTGCATACAGTAAACTGTAAATTAAAATAGTTCTCATTCCAGAGAAATCATCCTAGGAATGTTAAATTGGTTGGCCTTTGGTTGACATTTCTTTTGTCCTATGGTAGCCTCTGGCCAAAAAAGTTTAAAGCTTATACCTTATTCTGACTAGCATCGCATTGCGATCGGTTGTAGCAAATGCGACAAACAATCATAATTCACAATTGTGTGTAAAAGCTCACCAATAGTAATTGGTATCACAACTGTTACCCATTGTGATTAGGTTACAATCTTTTATTTGTTTCTTTTCCCTGTTTGTACTGACTGACCTGTACGAATCCCACATCAGTTGGACCATTACTTGGATCTGGCACATCCTGCCTCCTCATCCTCAGCGACCTACTACTACTTTCATCATCCTTGTATACTTCCACTTGCATGTTTGGAGAATCATTCTCTTTATTGATTTGTGTATATTTGGAGGAAGCTGCAAGGAAAATAAATTGGAATAAATCAATTACTTAACTCAATTTAATTAAGTTATGAAATATGGATTGCCATGCATCTGTACACACTCATGATACAGAAATGGAGGCATTCATCATTCTATTGAATAGTTGTAAACTTGTATCTATCTTTCCCATATTTTTAAAGAATAATAATTTTGGATATGTTTAGGGTCTTGTAGCTCAACAGGGTCACTAATATTTGTTTATTAAAAAATTTTTGAATATTTTGACCATACAGTACTACAGTAGGATACTTAATATTAATACAGAAACAACAACAACAACAACAACAACAACAACAACAACAACAACAACAACAACAACAACAACTAGAAATGCTCCTTGTACGCTGCGCAGTAAAAGCATAGCCTCCTCACGGTGTGATTTTTTCCTGAGAATTAATAGGAGTTTGTAACCAATCGGACTTACCAAACTTCAGTTATTGTGGTAACAAAAAATTTACTACATCAGCAACAATGACAACATGAAATAAAATTACAATTTCACCTGAATTAAACATTTTTGGGCAGAATTAGGATTACCTTAAATTTTCTGATTAGTTAAATATTAAATATGCAAATGAGCAATTAGTGCCGAAAACAAAAGCTTCCATCTTCTTATTACCATCTTGCATTCTGCCAAGTTTGAAACCAATCAGACTTACCAAATTTTAGTTATCTAGCCTAAATGATATAATTAGTGAAACATTAATGATGCAAATGAGCAATTAGTATATTCTCACAAGTATCAAAAACAATAACGTAGGTCCATCTTCTTATTACCATCTTGCATTGTGCCAAGTTTGAAACCAATCAGACTTACCAAACTGGTAACTAGCCTAAATCGGAATTACAAAACTTTAGTTTGTGGTATCAAATGACCAACAGCGACAACAACATTAAGAAGAACATAGGCAAAAACAATAGCCTCCCTGGAGCTTTGCTACTGTACTTGATGGTGATGGTGATGATGATGATGATGATGATGATGATGTCATCTCAGAGAGCAGCCCGCGATGGCATAAATTGAACTTGCCAATGATTGAAATCCACCAACCCCATCAGACAGCCGACATATGGTAGGTACTGTATAGGCTGCATGTTTCCTACTAAAACAATTTTTCACTATAATACTTATCAGTATTTATTTATTAATCATGTATTAACCAATGTCCAGCACTATACACTGTAATTAGGTTTCAACAATGATCAAGTTATAAGCCTGGTTCACGTCGAACTTTATCTGGATATACCCGTCTTGAAACATGATACGATAATCCCCTAATTGCGTTCATGCCAAGTTAGAGCCAGATAAACAGCCAGCCAGTTTCATGCCGTTGACGTCACACGGTGGAAAGGCTTGTTTAATAAAACATCTACTGTATTTTATGAACCTCTAGTACCAAGTGGTATTCGTTCAAAAAAAATTGTAAACTACTGTAGAGAAGGTGAGAGTTTCCACTACCTAACCTAGCCGACCAGTACGAACCAGCGACAGTGCAGCCGCGTGTTCTATCGCAATCTAAGTAGTAGATTCTCTAGGCCCTAGCTACATTTACCTTCGATAAAAAACAAATTATTTTAATCGCTAGCTAGCATTCTTCAATTTAACAAAATATTGTTTTCATTTTCATTAAAACGTATGTATACTTTATGGACATTTCTGTCCTGTTTTGTAGTTTTTAGATCGCTCAATTGTGTTGTTTACATGCACTTCGCGAAAATCTAGCTTCGCGGTGTCAAATAAGTTGCTGACTTCCACACACTTTTTTATTTCGTCATCGTAAACATGTGCGCTCATTTTAACGACTGGCGTTGGTGGTAGTTCGTTGAAATTGAATTAATAGCGACTATTATAGCAGAAACAGAAAAGATTGAAAATAAATACAACAAATCTGATTTTATTATTAAGAAAAATAGACATTATAACTTTGAAAAACGTACGCAATTGGACTTTTTAACGTTAGTACTTGGTCGATGATGCAAAGGGCAAAGGTCATTGGTTATTTCTACTATTCGTAAAACGGACGTTTGCTGGGTTTTTACCCATAGTATTACAAATAATTTCTGAAAAACAGACTAATGAGACTACTTCGATGCTGTTGTTAGCATTGTTAAAGTACGTTGTTGCCAGCCAGAAGATGATAATGGTGGTACAATACAACAACGCTGGCTTAGATGCCTATGTTACGTAATCGTGTCCTTGAAATCCGAGCCGACTTTACTGTTAAGCAAGCTAATTTACCGTTATTCTAGTAAAGTTAAGACACTTAACTTAAGTGACTTAATTCCTTCATCTAGCTATAATTGAGTGGTTCACGTCAAACTTTTAACTAGTTAAGTGGATGTATATCTAGATAAAAGTTCGACGTGAACCATGCTATAATGCTATCACAGTATGGAGTCCATAATGATGGTTTAACAGTGGTACAATACCTATGAATTCTCATATGGCAGCCCTCAGGGCCTTTAGGACTTAATTAACAAAGGGCCTGGTTCACAAGCTGCCTGTCCTCCGGGGACCCGGATTACTGATCACCAAAACAACATGAAATAAATCTAATAGGCAAATTCATGGTAGCGAAAAGGACAATATTAGTCCATTATCATAAGCATCCATTTTAACCCTAAAATATAATGGTCTCAACAATACAAAGCAGATTGTCTACATACGATAGGAAACAATATTTTTCACCAATACAGTACATGAAGAGCACAATGTGCCTTTTGAAAAATCATTGTTAGAGGTTAGAGTTGATTTTATTGTCAAGAAATGGTTTGATAATAAAACATGCATCAGGTGTTAAAAATCCACATTCCAAAGATTTTTTAAAAGATGGTCACAGGGTGGAAAATAAAATAACAACAAAATTTTGTTTTCTTATTTTTCGTGTTTATACTAATTTTAGTAAGCTTTGTTTTGCAATTTAAACCATAAAGGTTAAGGCCTGAAAATGGCACTCCAAAAATAAAAAGTTTTATAATACTTCAATAGAAGTATATTAGGCCTACAGTATTTCAAGACCAACACAGAGTGAATTTACAAATAGTTTCTTGAAGGGAAATGCAATCAATCAATCTGCTATACAAATTCTTGCAAGATTTGCTTATTGCTTCATTTGCTAACTGGTCTACACATGCACTTTACTAAATTACGATTTTTACATAATTTATTTAATACATAACTGTTATAGCAGGTTCCATTTTTTCTATTTTTTTTCGTTGCATACAAAAAAAATCTTTCTAATAAAACAAATATTGTGAGTATATTCATGTATTCAGGAAGTCAGACTAAGTATTTTTCGAGTGTTACTTCAGTGCGAGTAGGAAAATGACAGACCTATTGTTAGTTCCAACATAGGTACGTGTCATACAGTACTGTACTGTAGGTTAGAGGCCTAGAATTCTTTTTATGAGATGGTCTCAAGTACAATAACCTAAACAATGCAAATATGAAATTCATCAAACTAATGCTGAATCAGCAGGATTTATTGATTCAAGGGTTTCTTAACAATTGTTCATTATAGTCAACTTTTTTTTTTTTAATCAAAAGGGAAGGTTCTACAGTACAGACAATCAATCAACAACTGTGACTGCATTATTAGTCATCATGGTTTACGTACAAGCCATACAAAATCTAGAAGAATAGGACTAATCAGCCAAAATAAACTGTGCATTCAATCCCTTTATTCTGCCAGAAAAGTAAAAATAATCGATAATAAACCAGGAAATTACTAATAAATCATGGGGTATGATACTGTTTACTAAATATACAAGTTTATAAATCCAAGTTACATGCGATGTTGGTAAAGTACTTGTGTGGATAAATTATGGATAAAATTATTGATCAGGCTATGTGCTACAGAATGTTCTCAATTTTTATATTACTATAGGCTTACAAGACACTTTATAATTGACAGTGTCTCTTACCATTTATAGTAGTGCAATGATCATACACATAATAAGCATTTAAATCAATTGGTTACCTTAAATATTAGGTTACATACTTTATTGTTTGGCAACCAAAGATAAAAAGCACATGAAAAATGAGAAATAAGACGGAGAGATGACAAGGAAGTACAACTGGCTGAAAATAGCAAACAAGACAATGGAACTCTTTCGGTGAGATACGTCCTGCATTCCTGATGGTGACACAATTAATGTTGAAATATTGAATCCAGACACGATGGCGTGCATTTCGATACTTGGAGTATGTATTATACTATTACTGTATGTTCTGCAGTGGATTCAAAGTACATATTTTCTGTCCACAATTCCATCAAATTTTTTTGTTTACACAAAATCCAGTGTTTGTCATCGTTGCCTTGACATTATCTAATTTCAATAATTTAATGGGTCATCTAAATCGGATTAAATTTGCATTACTGTAGGTGTTGCATTACATGATTACGATATGGTAAGCAATCCCAGTGTCTCCAAGATGCTGTATTGTTGTAATTATGTACTGAATAAGGTCTACTACTGTATAAAATAGGGTAAACCGCTTTTGGTTTGACAGACATTGGTTGCATTTAACAGAAAAACTCAAAAGGGACATAAAACAATACACAACCAACTTTGTGAGTTGACAGAAACACAAAAGCGACCCTAAATTCCTTCAATCACAATTTTTCTCATAAAAAAAAATTGTTATATTTTAATTAAAATTACATTTAATACATTAATATTATTTAGCATTAAATAAATAATGCAAATAGTCAAGAGCCAATATTTTGGCAAATATATCACAATTATTTAATATTTACATGGTAAAGGCATTGGGGTCATTCCGTGTCAAATCAACCAATGGGGGTCCGGGTCACCTCTTGGATTTGGCTGAAAATTTTATATATTGTTGATCTATCTATATAATGAACACATGCAAAAAAAAAATTCCCAATTCCAAGTCGTTTGCGTGTTATGGCCTGTCAAAGTTGGGTACTAAATTTTTTTTAATTTTCAAAATTTGCCTTTTTTACTTTTTTGCGTTTTTGAATGTCATTTACAATGCCTTTACATTAAAATACAAATTTGAAAATTGCTATGTATAGTCAGTTTTGCCCAAGGAACTAAGATCTGGCATAAGAAAAGCTGTATCATTATAACATAGCCTATAGAAATTACAACATATTCCACAGTTAAAGGATGCATTAGGAAATTAAGTGTGTTTTGTTTGTCTTACAGTATTATTAAAACATACACTATCCTTACTTTATAAATAAATATTTAGCAGTGTGAATTTTTGTTTAACTTCTCAGCATGATTCACCGACGCAGGATTTTAACCTGCTTATTTAGCAATTTCAGGTTTAAATTATCATTACTGTATCTGCCATTATTGGCTTTCCTATGTTACACAGATTATATTTTGCACTATTAAGTGGTATTCATCTATTATTATTCGTATAAAAACAGCAACTTTGTGCCAATAATATTTATCTTATTTGCTATATTTCTTTAAATTATGGACTGATATTTAATCTAAATGTAAAGAATTTTTAGAGCATGTAAAAAAAATTTCAGAAGAATAAAAATAAACAAAAACGATCCAGTATGTACAGTAAAAGTATTCAATAATCTGTAAATAGATGTCATTTACCAAAAAAAAAGGATACAGAGTAAAAACAGATAAAAGTAATGTCTAATTATTTGGCTGTTAAAAGCAGTAACAGAGCAGCGAAGGCCGAAAAAATGCTGGGCCAAAAACATTGCTGGACCAAAACAAACTGGGGTAAAACGACTTGGGGTCGAGTTGACCCTACACCACAATACAAATAAAGGTCCCCTCCAATTCGAAACCAGCATTGGACCTGAGCATTTCGGGTGGTCTAAGGGCTAAGTCTCCAATTGGGAGAATACATTTTGTTTAGATTTAAGATTGTTATATCCCTAAATATTCCATACCAATAAATTTAAATTTCCAAAACCGCATCACAGAAAATAAATTGCACAAAATACTTCTCATTACTATAATAGGCAAAATCAGCGGTTGTAGATCGCATCCGCTGGAATGCGCTTGCTTTTGTGCATACTTTATACAGTCGAGCGTTGGAGGTAGGCAGGGTATTTGCTTTGCGAACACGCTGCATTTTTATCTTTTTTTTTTTTCTCTCACCTATCTCATGTTTAGGAATGTCTAAATTCAGTTAAACTTGCAATTTCGTATTATATTTATAAATCCTTATAACATATAAAAAAATCTGATTTTTCTTAACAACTGAAATTTTACCGGGAATGGGGCTAGGCCCTAGGAGGCCTACTTGTAATACTACTACTCTACTGGGCCTAGCCTAGAGGGTAGCCGATCATTTCGGCTGCACTTCGTTTCGGTCGCGCCTCACTACGGTCGCGGTTTATTTCGAACAATTATTTGGAGCGCCGAAGGAGTTGCGAAAATGCAAAATTTAATATGCCTAGGCCCTATATTATTATAATTAGTTCGTCAATCGGTTTATCATAGGCCTAAGTATTTTTTTATTTCCGTTTTGCTATCTTTCTACCAACAACATTTTACCTTTCTACCAACATATTCTTTTTCTTCCATTTACGGTGTACGGTATTCATGATTGAAACATGATCTTACGATTTTTATGAAATTTACTTATGAAATTTTACCGGGAATAGGGCTAGGCCCTAGGAGGCCTACTTGTAATACTACTACTCTACTGGGCCTAGCCTAGAGGGTAGCCAATCATTTCGGCTGCGCTTCGTTTCGGTCGCGCCTCACTACGGTCGCAGTTTATTTTGAACAAATATTTGGAGCCCCGAAGGAGTTGCGAAAATGCAAAATTTAATATATTATGCCTAGGCCCTATATTATTATAATTAGTTCGTCAATCGGTTTATCATAGGCCTAAGTATTTTTTTATTTCCGTTTTGCTATCTTTCTACCAACAACATTTTACCTTTCTACCAACATATTCTTTTTCTTCCATTTACGGTGTACGGTATTCATGATTGAAACATGATCTTATGATTGAAACAATGGAATGTAGTATGTGCTTCATGCTAGTCTTTTCGTTGCGTTTTCATATACTATAATAATTATGGTCAATAAAATGTATCTTTGATATTAATTGATTTGAATGTTGTTACCATCTGAAATCTATTTCATAATTTAGTTAACAATACAATATTTAATCCGATCTTTTTATACAATAAATTTATTTATTTTTCCTGCAGCTTCCAGAGTTTGGATAAAACATACCAAGAGAATTGAAGGAAACAATACACACATTATCATTCTTCACTTGAAATCTTTAATTTTCTTTGATATCCCTGCACAGTTCATAAATATGAATATATATTTATATGATTTATAAGCATAATATGCTTATATTATAGGATATACCTAGAAACAACACTATATGTATACTGTCTCTTATACACATCTAGATGTGTATAAGAGACAGATTAAGTGGTATTCATCTATTATTA
>NW_022686322.1:4264137-4266966 GCF_011630105.1 Anneissia japonica
GGAGTAGAGTGCTCGATACCGGAGTAGAGCTATATACGAAACAAACGATGTCAGAACTTGGTTACTTCATATTATTTATTTCCACTACAATATTGTTTCGTATGGTTGGCAGAGCCAACCACACTCATCAGGCGGATATGTACAACTGATGTTATTACAAGGAAAACTTAAGCATATCATTAACTGAGAAGCAGATTAGCGGTGATTAAAAGGGTCTATTGTCTAGATGGTATATTTTTTTTATCTATGGATTAGTAATCATTGGTTTCTTAGCAGGAATTTCCTCCTGTGCCTACAAGTGGATTAATTCATTTCTGCAGTTGAGAGAACTTAACTCAGGATGACAAATACAGTAATTAGAAACTTTTCATGTAGGCATATATATTGCATCGTTTTATAGTATTAGAATACGGTCTACATTGTTTTATAATTTTCCATTTTATGGTATATTGCGTCTTTGTGTCTTTCAATGACCAAATGTATTTACTTAGTTCAGTACTATTTCTGTATCATTACGGAATGAGTTAGTATGGTTTCTATATCTAGTTTTAAATGTAAAGTTTCCGTAAGACCGGTGTAAGTTTCTTCATTCTTGTTGTCGACTCTTGTTATTGTAGCTTGATAAACAATCCCTTCGGTGAGGCATTTACCGGATAGTGGGCATTCGCTCTTTTGGCGACAGTTACATGCACGGTTATTCTTCTGAAGTTCCTTAGACAATATAGATTTGTTGTGTGAATTAACACTATTCATGTTCGGCATGCAGCTGTAACTGAGTTTCAATGTGTTCCTGTTAATTAGCTTTCTAAGCTCGTGTTCTTGCGGGAAGCTCATCCACCATATGTAGAAATTTGTGGCCTATATTGGTAGCGACGTTGGCGCTGTACGGGGGGTTAAACCATATGCGCGATCGTTTTGACTTTGTGGGTACAGGCTTAAAATTCAATTTGTAGTCGTAGCCGCTTTTGTGGAGGGCCTCTTGATACGTTGGAGCAGCTGTATCAAACGATTCCTTATCAGACGAGATGTTGGATAGTCTTCTATTGATGGCTTCTGGTATGTTACGAATTATTGACGGTGTGGTGGTTGCTTTGTTGATGGATGTAGGGGGTATTGTTGGGTTTGGAAAATGGTTTGAATGTTCCGGTTCTTAAATCTAGGGTTATGTCCAGGTAATCAACTGATATTTGTTGGCTTCTATGGTGAGATGAGATTGTTGTCCCGAAATACCTTGCATATGTGTTTTTTAATACACTCAATCTTTGTCGGTGACACGTCAAATGCGGCTAGACCGTCATCTCTATAGGCCGATTTTGTTGCCATATGTCGGTGTTAGCTGGGATAGTAGATACGATCCGACTAGCTCGCAGATTTCTGCACCGTCGAAACTCCCTGGTCACGTCAAATAGTGTGCTGCCCGTTTTCTTACACCATGGTGTATCTTCCTTGAAAAGAAGAGATTTCTTTGTTTGGATAATGATGTTCTTCTCCTGGTCGGTGATGTTGTCAAATTTTGATGCAAATTCGAGAGCCTTTTCTAGTAGATTTTCAGATATTGATGGGTAAAAGTCATTTATATCAAAGCAGATGAATGAATGATTAGATTTGTTAGAGATGTTTTTGAACCAGCTAATTACAGAATCGGTGTTTTTCCATTAATTTACCTTGGTTGATGCCACTATCTTCTTGTTTATTCTTCCGAGGATTTCTTTGCTTATGATGCCGATTTCAGATTTGGTTGGATTTATAAGTCTGCATGTGGGGTTATTGTTCAAGTTACAAACGCATTTTTTGCTGCAGTAGCTTTAATTCTATTGTTAGCTCAAGTGATTTCGCAATTTTCTTTTCGTCCGATATTATGTTAGACTTTGCATCATCAGGTGCTTTCTTGTACGCTTTAGTTATGCTAGTTTCTAGAAGTCGGTTATATATATGAAAGAGGTTCCATACGATAAAAGTTTGTAGTCTTGTCAGCAGCAATAAGTAGTTGATCGTCATTTCTGATGTTTGCGGAATCACGCGATAATTTTTACTGGAACTCGTTGCTAGTATAATTGAATT
Organism: Anneissia japonica; assembly: GCF_011630105.1. Lineage (NCBI taxonomy): Eukaryota > Metazoa > Echinodermata > Crinoidea > Comatulida > Comatulidae > Anneissia > Anneissia japonica. The sequence continues at coordinate 4,266,199 of NW_022686322.1, forward strand.
CAATGTTCTGAATAAGGCTAAGCATTTTGTTTTCAAATTCGTTTAGTTGCTTGATGGGGCTCGGTGAATAGTGGTTTTGAATCCAAAAGTTTCCTTTTCCAATTGATCGGATGGGTTCAAAAAGTAAAAGGCTTTGTCGTAGAAATGATTCAGTCTTCTCAATCAAACATTTTAAGTAGTCCTTGGGTTGTGCAATAGGGATGTTCTTAGTAGAGTATCCAAGTTTTATGGGTTCCATATTGATCCGAAGAGTGCTCGACAATTAAGGAGCGAAATATTTTGAAGTATAAGATTCAAGATCGTGAATATTGTAGTGGAAATAAATAATATGAAGTAACCAAGTTCTGACATCGTTTGTTTCGTATTTAGCTCTACTCCGGTATCGAGCACTCTACTCCTGACGATCTTGAATCTTATACTTCAATATATATATAATTTTTATATATATAATTTTTATATATCGGGGTGTGCATAAAAATCGGCTGGAGGGGCAAAGTGAATTTTGGATTTAACACCGGGGCCGCACCCAAACTTTGATGTGTCCATTGAGCTTCTAAAATCCTCAAAGCACTGCTTTTACACCACTTTATTCTCAGTTTTTACTTTTTTACATAATCGGCGTCTGGCCGTAAAAAATAATGTTGCTTGGCGGGCCGCACACATAGGGTTTTTAATTCATATTCGCGGGCCGCACTTTGCCCACTGTCTCTTATACACATCTAGATGTGTATAAGAGCCAGTCACACGGCATAGCAAGATACAGTACCG
>NW_022686322.1:4267921-4269097 GCF_011630105.1 Anneissia japonica
TATATATATATTGTATGTATTGTTTTATGAGCTTGAATCTTTCTTACTTACTTTTTCCTTGTTAATTTAAAGCAAATAACATATTTAAATATATAGGACTGCAACTTTAAATCATCAATATATTCACTACTATCTTTTTAAAATACTCCAAAAAAAAAAGTCTACAACCCCATAAAAATGACACAAACAAACAAACAAACAAAAAAAAAAAAAAAAAAAACCCAAAGCCAGTTAAACATCAGTTGAATCGTTGTTAGTTAGGCCTATATTATAGAAACGATTGTTCTAGAAAAGACCAATTTTGGGTTTTAGCATGGTCAAAAATATATCTCTCTCAGTAATAATCGCTACAATATCATGTTTGATTTGTCTAAGCGAAGGTTTGGAATCAGCAATCTTACTTTTAAAGAATAAAATATAAAAAAAAATTGAATCTTGAATTCAGGAAAATTATTATTTAATTCCAAAAAATTGACGTGGGAATTTTTTTTCGCATTCATAATTTTCATTTTGAAGTCAACAACTAAGCAATTCAAAAGTAATATTAAAATTTTCACTTTTTTGACCATGTGCACCAGCCGAATGTAGTACAATTGTTTAACAGTGTGATTAATCTGCTCAATAAACGATTTTAATTACTTGTGCAAATATAAAGATGTGGGTAACCCACATCTTTATATACGACTTTTCATGGACCTCGACCTGCTATGTAGGCCCTCTTTAGGCTGACGCGCCAAGACGGTTGGAAGCGACGATCGAAGAAAACGGTTAAGCAAGCCAAGGACTTCGCTAACTTCCATTCCTCAGTATTGAAATCCTTCCATTGATGGACACTGTCTAAAACTTTCTTCCAGCTTATCACGACCTTAAAAAAACAAAAAAAAATTTATATTATATATATTATTATATATTATTATTATTATTATTATTATATTATTATTTATTATTATGATATATTGGTGATTGGTGAGGCTGCATTTTTACAACTCTTGCGACTTCGTTGGCTTTAAATTGCCATTTCGGCTGTTCACCAATCAAATATCTTGTTGTTCATTCCCCTCCCGCACCCCGCCCAGTAAACGGAAAGCTGAATATTCATAGATTCTTCTTATATAAAATATGTGAATTCCCATTGAATGAAAAAAAAAAAAAAATCACCATCAAAACACTAATGTC
>NW_022686322.1:4269136-4272534 GCF_011630105.1 Anneissia japonica
AACCCCAAAAAAAAAAAAAAAAAAAAAAAAAAAAAAAAAATGGTTCAATAGCAAACATCCAGGTTTGCTATTTATTATCCACCATCAACTAAACTGCCTTAAAAAAAATTGGTTCATGTGGGAATTGAACACACAACCTTCAGGTTTGCTATCATTATCCACCATCAATTAAACTGCCTTAAAAATTATTTTTTTTAAATACTGGCTCGTGTGGGAATCGAACCCGCGACCTTAAAAAAATAAATAAAAAAATTAATAAAAAACTTGCCCCGTGTGGGAATCGAACCCAGGATCGCTGAGTTTACTACCCCTGATCCAGCATGACTAAACGCAGGGAGGTAAACCGCGGCCCCTAAGCCATATAAGCAATAAACCTAGTACCACACCAAGTACCTGTTAGTCAACCTACTAGAAAAAATTCTTCGTATATATACAATACAGGTTAATATTACGCATGGTCATGGTGTCAAAAAAAATGAGCCGTGGGCCAAGAGGGTTTATTTTTTGTCTAAAAATATATAATTAAATTTATAATCGATTTATGATTGTTACCATCTCCATTAATTACACACTTTTTTTTAAATAGACAAAAATGTTGGAAAAATTTATTATGCAAATTAGAAGAAAATAGACCAATCATGTTACGGGATTGAATGTATTGTACTCGTTGATGACGTCGCGAATTGCGAATTAACAACAAACAACAACCTTTCATCTCCCAGCCTAGGAACCAGTCAATTCGAGCGGATGCCACTTCGAGCGAAAGCCAATTCGAGCGAATTCGAGCGCATTTTTTTTTTCGAGCGGATGCAGTGGTATATAACTGTTTGTTATTTTCATGTGTTTATATGGGGTTTAATGATTTATCGATTGTGAAGGTTGTGATAGTTATTGGAAATATAATTTATTTATTCATTCTATTATTAGGTAAAATAAGTTTGAATAATTATTGATGAGAGTGATTGTTGTATGCCATAAAATCTTCTGTCATACATTCAGAGCTTTTGGGGTTTCATTGTTGAGTTTGCTGTAAAACCAAAACAAAATAAAACGAGCGTAGATAGCAATTTTATTGTACTTTATAAAAGGATATAAATATAGTACTGTTAAATATTCATTTTGTGCATAAGGTGTCTATATAGTTAATACTATTAAGTTTGTATCGACCAACCAAAGCACTGGAACCATGTCATGAAACCTATTCCGTGTACACCAAGTTCTTCCCTTATAATTGTTATGTTGTGTAAACTATAGTTTTAAATTGTGAAACTTGTACATAAGGTATGCAGCTGTATATAGTTGTAAATGATAAAATAAATGTGAACTGGCTTGCTATACAATACCTTGTACTGCTGTAAATATTTGTATGAGAGGTGAAGGTGAACTCTACGGGTATAAATCAGATATTTTCTTCGTATTTTCTATGTATGAACGGGCTACTTTGAAAGCAAAGGTGATGAAAAAAGCTTCCTAAATTATGCCAGAGAGTTTCTACTAGTGTTCATAGATTAAGTGAGTGCCACTTGAGATCACTGTACATTCTTTTGGCCTAGTATAACGGAAATTCCCTATTGTGTCAAACCTGTGCCGGTAGGCCTATTCCATTTGTCTTGAAAGTGTGAAAATTATATAATACCTTATACTGACATATCAGTTAAAAAAAACACTGGTGTAGTGTGACAAAAATAATAATAACACTATCCTCTCGAAAATCTGTAATTTTAAAGTACTCAAAAAATATGGATTTCCTAATTAAACTAAGAGAATTGTTTCCAATAGGGTATAGAAAACATTTTCAAAACAATTTTCAAGAAAATAAAACTGATTACAACTTACAATGCCCGAAGGAAGACTCGTAAACAATGATCACAAGACAATAAAAGGGTGGTAAAAATGGTCAACGGTTCGGTCTTAATAAATATAATCATTAACCGCAAGAGAAACATAACGATCTAAATAAAATGCCGCCAATGGTGCGACGTCATTGTTGAAAATGCAGTGAAGTTGGTGAAACAACATTTATTACTTTGTCTTGAATATGAATTAAAATCCTATTACGGCACTAACGTATAAGCATGCAAATATTGCAGTAAGGGGCGTACCCATTATATTAAAAAATATATTTAAGAAGCAAATTTTACAAATATTCTGTAAGCAATGCAATTAACATTTATTTCCATACGAAATTTTTAAATTATCCTGTGGCGGATCCAGTAATTTGAAATAAAGCTGGGCCCAGAGAGGGACCTTTACAGATGGAGATGTATACGACCTCAGCCCCACCGTGGTTGGGGCTGAGGTAAGAAAATGTATGATTATGGCACCTGTAGTTGGTCGGAAATGGCACTCTCAGACTAAATTTGAATATAATTTTCATTAAGTTTCTCCACTTTTAAATTTCGAAAAAAAAAAATTTTGGGATGGTGGGCCGGCGGGGCCCTTGAATCCGCCACTGAAATACTCATCATAAAAAGTTTTAAAAATTACCCTTTTAGTAATAGTTATGCCCGCTTATATATTTCGTGCAAACTAACATTCATAAAAATAATGATTTATTAACTACTGATTAGCTTGTGACGTATTCAAAATTCGAACCATGAAAAACAAATAAGATTAACTTAAAACAGTGATTAATTTAGTCTTTTTAGATTTTTCTAAAAAATCTAAAAAAATTGTATGCGACCACACATTTTTTTTTGATCATAATTTTAACTAGGCCTACCTAAAGCCTGGTTTCCTTTAGCTTGGTTTCCATAAAATCGCTCACCCTATCAGCGACAGTTGCCGACAGTCGTCGGGAAGCTTCAACTTTGCCGATTGCGTTGCAGACGAATCGGGCTGCCTTCGCGATTGCCTCAAGGCAGCTAGAATGCACACTGATTCGTCTGCAACGCAGTCGGCAAAATTAACCAGGTTCAAACTTCCCGACAACTGTCGGAGACGGTCGCCGATAAGGGGAGCGACCGATGGAAACCGAGCTTATATAGCGTGTAGCGATTTTTTTTTTTTGAAAACAAGATTTACGCACATGCATTAAGTTGTTGTTCTTTTGTGGCACTTTCGTTTATTCCCATCAATTTTGTTTTTATCTGAATATTGTGCGACCCATTGGGTGGCGACCCATAGGTTGCGGAACGGAGATCTAGATGGCTGTAAATGGAAGTCTGAAACTCCTTTTCCCCATCTTTTATAATTTTCAAAAATCAGAAAAAGGGACTTGGGCCCACCCAAGGCTGCTTCTGTCTCACAATGTCAAACGTTTGTTTTGTATTTTTTAATGTTAATGTAATGTAGTTACATTTCTTTATACTGAAATATCAAAGCGTTCGAGGTGTGGACTCAGCTCGTAGGCCTACAGTAATTGCTTCTCCAATATTAAAGGCAGTGTAACCACTGCT
>NW_022686322.1:4272895-4281411 GCF_011630105.1 Anneissia japonica
ACTTATAACACTGGCCGACTGAGAGCGTATTTTTCTATCTGTATTATCACCTCGTGAATATTAATTTTAATAATTAACACAAACAATTACAATAAAAAATGGTTTATAAATTGAACTAAAAGGGAAACTATACATGCGAAAAATACGTTTATTTCAAATTTTAATGCATTTTCAGAAAGCTTGGGTAATTTTGGGCAATTTTTGCTGAATCTTGGGTAATTTCGACCCAGTCATTGGGTATATCAAAAATTGTGAGTGGTCACGCTGATTAAAGGGTCTCATCATAGCTGCTACCCGGTAGCCTATATTGCACTGGGGCCCGTCAACACCTCGCTACGCTGCTGGGTGTACTGGTCCATACAGCCCGTGTGGACAGACGAGAGCAGCTTGTACCGGTTTACCTGATGTTACGTACCATCAAACACTACAAGTAGGATGACCAGGCCCGTAGGAAGGGGATTTTTATAGTTCAAGCAAACCCCACTTTATAGCAAGTCCTCCAACCCAACCAATGCACTGCTGACCCACAAAGACTCATGGAATGTTTTGCTGCAGACCTTTTAAAAACATTACTGCTATAGTATTATTTAAACCCATACAACACAAAAATCCTCGCTTCAAGAGTTTCGTCGACCCCACCGGGACTCTTAATTCAATTAGGAGGGTGCGATCTTTTCGCGGTTTTTTTGTATATTGTTTTAATATATTATAACTATAATATTATTTTAATTATGGTGGCAAGGGCATCGATCCGTGGTTGAAAGTGGGGAATGAAAAATAAAGTCTTTGGCCGTAGGCCCCAAAAAGCTCTGGCGCCTATAGACTTTTAATTGATTTTAAGCAATGCAATTAACATTTATTTCCATACGAAATTTTTAAAATATACAGTGGCCAATCCAGTAATTTGAAATAGAGCTGGGCCCAGAGAGGAACTTTTAAAGATGGAGAGTGTAGACCACCTCAGCGCCACTATGGTTGGGGCTGAGGTAAGAAAATTAATGATTATGGCACCTCTAGTTGGTCGGAAATGGCACTCTCAGACTAAATTTGAATATAATTTTCATTTTTCTCCAATTTTAAATTTCGAAAAAAAAAAAAAAATAGGGATGGTGGGCCGGCTGGGCCCCTTGAATCTGCCACTGAAATACTCATCATAAAAAGTTTTTAAAATTATCCTTTTAGTCATAATTATGCCCGCTTATATATTTCGTGCAAACTAACATTCATAAAAATAATGATTTAATTTTATTAACTACTGATTAGCTTGTGACGTATTTCGAACCATGAAAAACAAATAAGATAAACTTAAAACAGTGATTAATTTAGTCTTTCATGTACACTACTTTTAAAATCAATCAAGAAATTGTTGCTTTTCTTCATATTTTGAATTTCACACTTTTGTATTAGTAATATTGCGACTACACTATTGTGAGTGAAAATAATATCTGCCTATTGTCAAATGATGTGAAAACACCTCGACCTGACGAAATAACGTAAAATTATCAGCCATATATATTTCTCCAAAAGCTCTAAAAAATACGACATGTTTTTCTTGCAACATTTTCAACCAAGTTTAAGAGCGAGAATAGCCTAGCAAAAGTGTTAGATGTTTTTAGGCTGTCTCTTATACAGTCATATTTTGTCTTTCCACAGTCTTATCTCAGCAAATACTTGTCGGATTTTTGTATTGCCTTCTGTTTTTGGAAGGCAATCCTTTTCTGATTGCTTTAGTATTTGTTTCAATTGTATTGCTTGAAAATGTCACCGTAATTTTTGACTTTTCGATTAGTGCTATGCTGACCGCCCACCGCGTAGAGGCTGCATTTTTACAACTCTTGCGACTTCGTTGGCTTTAAATTGCCATTTCGGCTGTTCACCAATCAAATATCTTGTTGTTCATTCCCCTCCCCCACCCCGCCCAGTAAACGGAAAGCTGAATATTCATAGATTCTTCTCATATAAAATATACCAATTCCCATTGAATGAAAAGAAAATCACCATCAAAACACTAATTTCAATATGAATTGAATTAACAATCCTGTCTAGGAATTATGCCCGCAAAAAAAAAAAAAAAAAAAAAAAAAAAAAAAAAAAAAAAAATGGTTTAATAGCAAACATCCAGGTTTGCTATTTATTATCCACCATCAACTAAACTGCCTTAAAAAAATTTAAAAAATTGGTTCATGTGGGAATTGAACACACAACCTCCAGGTTTGCTATCATTATCCCCCATCAATTAAACTGCCTTAAAAATTTTTTTTTCAAAATCCTGGCTCGTGTGGGAATTGAACCCACGACCTTAAAAAAATAAATAAAAAAAATAATAAAAAACTTGCCCCGTGTGGGAATCGAACCCACGATCTCTGAGTTTACTACCCCTGATCCAGCATGACTAAACGCAGGGAGGTAAACCGCGGCCCCTAAGCCATATAAGCAATAAACCTAGTACCACACCAAGTACCTGTTAGTCAACCTAATAGAAAAAATTCTTCGTATATATACAATACAGGTTAATATTACGCATGGTCATGGTGTCAAAAAAAATGAGCCGTGGGCCAAGAGGGTTTATTTTTTGTCTAAAAATATATAATTAAATTTATAATCGATTGATGATTGTTACCATCTCCATTACTTACACACTTTTTTTAAAATAGACAAAAATGTTGGAAAAATTCATTATGCAAATTAGAATTGAATAGACCAATCATGTTACGGGATTGAATGTATTGTACTCGTTGATGACGTCGCGAATTGCGAATTAACAACAAACAACAACCTTTCATCTCCCAGCCTAGGAACCAGTCAATTCGAGCGGATACCACTTCGAGCGAAGGCCAATTCGAGCGAATTCGAGCGGATTTTTTTTTTCGAGCGGATGCAGTGGTATATAACTGTTTGTTATTTTCATGTGTTTATATGGGGTTTAATGATTTATCGATTCTGAAGGTTGTGATAGTTATTGGAAATATAATTTATTTATTCATTCTATTAATAGGTAAAATAAGTTTGAATAATTATTGATGAGAGTGATTGTTGTATGCCATAAAATCTTCTGTCATACATTCAGAGCTTTTGGGGTTTCATTGTTGAGTTTGCTATAAAACCAAAACAAATTAAAAGAGCGTAGATAGCAATGATAGCAATTGTATTGTACTTTATAAAAGGATATAAATATAGTACTGTAAAATATTCATTTTGTGCATAAGGTGTCTATATAGTTAATACTATTAAGTTTGTATCGACCAACCAAAGCACTGATGATGATGGTGACTGTCTCTTATACACATCTAGATGTGCGTGTACACCAAGTTCTTCCCTTATAATTGTTATGTTGTGTAATAATAAACTATAGTTTTAAATTGTGAAACTTGTACATAAGGTATGCAGCTGTATATAGTTGTATATGATAAAATAAATGTGAACTGGCTTGCTATACAATACCTTGTACTGCTGTAAATATGTGCATGAGAGGTGAAGGTGAACTCTGCGGGTATAAATCAGATATTTATCTTCGTATTTTCTCCTTATTAGATGTAGGCCGAATCGTTGGTTTTTGTATGAACGGGCTACTTTGAAAGCAAAGGTGATGAAAAAAGCTTCCTAAATTATGCCAGAGAGTTTCTACTAGTGTTCATAGATTAAGTGAGTGCCACTTGAGATCACTGTACATTCTTTTGGCCTAGTATAACGGAAATTCCCTATTGTGTCAAACCTGCGCCGGTAGGCCTATTCCATTTGTCTTGACAGTGTGGAAATTATATAATACCTTATACTGACATATCAATTAGGGATGGCGGGCCGGCTGGGCCCCTTGAATCTGCCACTGAAATACTCATCATAAAAAGTTTTTAAATAACAAAACCTGGTGGTTGTGTGTTCGATTCCCACACGAACCATTTTTTCTTTTTAAGGCAGTTTAATTGATGGTGGATAATGAATAGCAAACCTGGGTGGTTGTGTGATCAATTCCCACACGAACCATTGATTTTTTTTTTTGGAGGTTGTAACCAACCTCCACTTCAAACTTTTACCGACGTCGGGCCAATAGCGTACTGTGACGTTGCGACCACGTCTATAATCACATCTAATATTTACAACCTCTAACCAACGTCGGCCAAACGGTTGTAACCAACCTCCATAATATATATATAATTATAGACGTTGTCGCAACGTCAAAGTACCTTGTTGGCCCGACATCGGTGAACCTTTGAAATAGATGTTGGGTACCACCGTTGGGCCGACGTTTCTTAGAGGTTGTAAATATTATGTATGATTATAGACGTTGTCGCAAAATCACAGTACTCTGTTGGCCCGACGTCGGTAAACGTTTGAAATTTACAACTTCTAACCAACGTCGGCCCAACTGTTGTCACCAGCCTCCACTAACGTTTACCGATGTCGGGCCAATAGCGTTCTGTGACGTTGAGACAAGGTCTGTAATCACATTTAATATTTACAACCTCTGACCAACGTCGGCCCAACGGTGGTAACCAACGCCTATTTCAAACGTTTACCGACGTCGGGCCAACAAAGTACTATGACGTTGCGACAACGTCTTTAATTACATCTAATATTTACAACCTCTAACCAACGTCGCATTTCTATCTTAAAAGCCCTGGCCTGAGATTTATGGATTTAAGATTTTTTTTTATATCACGCTTAGGCCTATGTGTTCTATTAGGCCTATGTATAACGTGTACTGATGCATATTTACATGTTTTAGAAGTATTCATTTTGAGTGATCCCAGGAAACACTGTGTAGAAAGGGGGGGGGGGAGCCGCGGCTCCCACCTGGATACGTCCCTGACGTTTACCGACGTCGGGCCAACAAAGTTCTGTGACGCTGGGACAACGTCTATAATCCCATCTTAATATTTACAACCTCTAACCAACGTCGGACCAATGGTTGTAGCCAACCTCCATTCCAAACGTTTATCGACGTTGGGCCAACAGCGTCCTGTGATGTTGAGACAAGGTCTGTAATCACATTTAATATTTACAACCTCTGGCGAACGTCGGCCCAACGGTGGTGACCAACGCCTATTTCAAACGTTTACCGACGTCGGGCCAACAAAGTACTATGACGTTGCGAAAACGTCTTAATTACATCTAATATTTACAACCTCTAACCAACTTCGGGCCAACGGTTGTAACCAACCTTCACTAACGTTTACCGACGTCGGGCCAACAAAGTACTCTGACGTTGCGACAACGTCTGTTATCACATCCTAATATTTACAATCTCTAACCAACGTTGGGCCAACGGTTTTAACCAACCACCATTTCAAACGTTTACCGACGTCGGGCCAACAACGTACTGTGACGTTGAGACAACGTCTACAATCACATCTAATATTTACAACCTCTAGCCAACGTTGGGCCAACGGTAGTACCCAACCATCTTTTTAGTAGCCGACGTCGGGCCAGTAAGAAATCGTGAAGTTGTACCAACGTCCGTAGTCAGACTGAATATTTACGACGGCTTACCAACGTTGGGACGACATCGGAAAATCGACAAATATATTCATACGTTGGGCCAACGTGAAATTCCAATGTTGGTTTGACGTTACCTCTCCGACTAAATTTTGCAACCAAACACCAACGTCAGATATCCGACCCCGACGCTTGCCAACGTTTACCAACGTTAGGCCAACGTCGCTTTGCTAGCTGAGGACATACCTTCGCGCGAATAAGCGCCCCGTTTGAGTAAAATCAGTCATACAGTACAGTACATCCCTGTTAATTTTCCTGTTTAGTGAGAAAACCAGATACTATACAGTATTTATACAATAGGCCTAAATGATAAATTATTTTATATAATAATATAGGGCTAATGGTATAGGTACTTTACCGGTTGTCATTGTGATTAAAACAAAACTCGTATAGAGGGAGAGTTCAGTTAAAATATTTTGATTGTTTTCATTTATAGTTATCGTCGTCCATAGTGATTCTACTCGACTTCACATCGTTACATTCAATATGGGCTTCGTTCATGGGGTACTATGAATATTTTTTTTCTTCAAGGCGCCCCTGAGTTTCCAATTTGCTGTAAGCACCCCTCAATTTTCATCTATTTCCATAAGCCCGAGCGCTTATTCGCACGAGTACGGTACCGGTAGTCAGGGCCACCGAGAGCGGCCGTGGGCTCGGGGCAGCTGTGCTGCGAAGCGCCCCCCACCCACCCCTAAAAAAAAAAAGAAGCTATTTTTGAGTGAATTTTCTTTTTTTTCTCTAGGCGCCACTTCAACAACATTTATTTCTTTCATCTTTTCTTAGATATTTACACAGTAGAAAATAATGAAATTGAACAATAATAGTCTCTATTATTGTCCAATTTCATTATTTTCTACTGTGGAGTAATGGTATAAGTAGGCCTAATAGTAATTAACGTGTTAAAAATGAACGAGGCAACAGCCCTGAAAGTAAATTCGGTTAAAAAGATCAAACGAAACTTGTGTCAAGCTAGCGAAATAAACTATAAAATATTAAATTATGATAATAGCAAATTTCAAAACACATAAAAATACAAAGAACATAATAAGACAAAAACCTACGAACGACGGGAACGTTGAAAACAGGACGCACGGCACGGAAACACTGGTAGGCCCTAATAGTTGGACAGATTTGTTGAGGAAAATTAATCATTACATGAGAAGAAAGAATTCTTAAATTTATTAAGATATATAATTTTTGAAGGGGCAAATGAAATTTCTTCATGGAGCTTTGCTGAATAATTTGGATCCACTATAATAGGCCTACCGGACGTTTGATAAAGTGTTGACTGGGGAAGATGGATTTCATTGGAGGTCTGCTATTATAAGAATGAATTGTAAATTTTCAAGAGAAGTTTGATAAAAGAAGAGAATGGATATTTTGATGAACAAAAAAGCATTGCTGGAGTGTATGTCATGAACGGTTAACAAATGAAGATTAGAAAACAATTTCTTAAAAAAGGGCAAGAATGTGCCCCAGAAATAAGGCGGCAGCATTTTTTTGAAGAAGATATTATTTTGTTTAGGTTAGAAGAATAATTATTAGCCCAGACAATATTGCAACACTGTATTCGACCCATACACGTAAACAGACTTGTAAACAAAGGTGAATAATACCAGTTGGGGTAATTTTTTCACACTCCAAGGTTCCTCATTGCCGTTTTCAATCTATATATATATATGTATATAAATAAATAAATATATACATATGTGTATGTAATATTATATATAACGTTTTGAACGTTAAAGAGGAATCTGCAAGTGCGCAAAAAGTTGTCTTAACCAGGATTCGAACCCCGACCTTCTGTTGTCTATGCATACAACTTCATTAGGATCACCCAGTTGATCAAAAATGTTGCCACAACAATGAATTAATTTAATATGTTAAGTCGATAATTGCTAACTTTGATGACTTCAATAGAGTCTATTATGGTAATATTTTATGGAAGACAATTGTCTTACCATCCCTCAATTATGCATGTTTTGTTTGGTCTTCTGGTTTCAACCCAGGTATGGAGAGAACGCCTTCAAATGCAGATGGCACGTTATATTCTCAAGGCCCTAATTAGTACGCCCGTGTGGCTTTATATGGCGACTTAGGTTGGATGCCCCTAACGCCCAAACCATATGGAGAGTCAAATTTTTCGATCGTATAATCAATAATGATCAAATCAATGATTATGACACTTGATTTTAAATCTAAGCAATTACGATACCAATTTCTTAAGTATGTCAAAAATACATTTCAAAAATATGGAAAAAAAAAACAGATGTGTTTAATAATATTGTAAAAATCCGACCAGTGATCACTCAAGTTGGTTTGCTTCCTTAAAACATCATATTCTGGAGAATGCAAATGAAACATGGCTAGAGGAGCTAAGAAGCAAGTCTTCCTTACTTTACTATTTAAAAGGCAAACATAAGGCCAGTCTTGAAAATTACTTGCTTGGGAAAGAAAATTTTAGTGGGGCCAATCTTAAATTTAAAGTACGTTCAAATACTCTGCCATTATATTTTAGATTAAGTAAATAGACAGAAGAAATTAATGGTTGTTGTACGATATGTGATTCTGGTGACACAGAAGATATTATACACTTTTTATTTACTTGTACTGCATTTAAAACAACTATTCGAGAAAATCACCTTGACAGGCTTAGAAATGAACTGTTATACAATGATCAATACAATGTTTGGGAATCATTCTGCAATAGTAATTCAGTAATTCTGAAGATAAACTTATACATGTCCTTGGAGGAAACTCAAATTTTCTAAGTCATAATGTTCTTCTTAGCTTTGATAGTTTTTGCAAATCTTATCAAAGCATCGCAAAAATCATATCATAAGTTTTTCTTTAATAAGTTGTTCTAACTTTAAGCTTTTCTTGATTATACCGGTGTGTGAGTTTTAAATACGTATGTATGTATATGGGTGTGTATATGTATGTGTATGTATATAGGTGAGTATATGTATGTGTATGTAGTGTATATACAGTGTATATATATATATATATATATATATATATAT
>NW_022686322.1:4281428-4284167 GCF_011630105.1 Anneissia japonica
TATACGTGTGTGTGTATATATATATTTACACAGTATGCGTGTAGGTGCGTATGGGTGTGTGTGTGTATACATGTGTATGTATACCCATGTACATATACCGGTTATAAACTTGTATTCTTTTAATGATTTGCTATGTTGTGACGTTGATTTTTTTTCTCGATATTTCTCTTATTGGATTGTGTTTACCTATACTAGATGTGTGTGTGTAAGTTTAGGCTTATAGTACTGTACAGGAAAATAAGTCTGTATTGCTGTATCTACTTTGTATTTATATACTTTAAGTAGTTTAATTGCTGCGAAGCAGCTAATTCATATTCTTGACAGCAATTTGACCTCTGAAAGGTCATTGTTTGTCAAAATACCTGCGCCTAAGACAACTGAAAAGCAGAGTTTCCTTCTTTCGTTCCGCCGGGTAAAATTAATTACTTTAGGCGACGTTTGTAGACTAACCTAGTCGTACCAACGTCCGCGTGTCGCGACGATGGAGTACTATTCAGTGTTTTTACTATATTTCTAGGTTTCCTATTTCTACGTTTAATCGGCTCATGTCTCAGCCACAATATTTTGAGGCCAATATTATTTATGAACCCAGTTAAACTTATTTACTAGCCTATTTCAACGTGCTAATTATTACATTTAGGCGACGCTTGTTGTAGACTGGCATACTGTTTTCGGAAATAAATACCATTTTATACACATGCGCAGATCGATTCGCCAGCAGCGAGTCATCGCCAGCAGCAGTGAGTCGCCAGCAGCGAGATGTCACTGCAGCAAAACACTATTGTACACGTACCAACGCTGTTCTAATATAGACAATGGGTTGTGTATCATATTATTTGTTATATTTTTATTATTCATTATTTTCACTTGACTCGCATAAATAATTTTGTTCGAAGAACATTTTATGCAGTTTTACTTCGCAGCACTTCACTTGAAATTTGCAATTTCTAGTTTAAGTTTAATTGTTAAGTTATGACAAGAAGGGGCTTTCAAATTTTGTACTTGTGCTTTTTGTATTTTTTTTAAATGTAACTTCTTTTTTGTAATTTTGTTAGGTCTTGAACGCACCGTCAATTGACGAGTGCCATTGTAACAAAAGTGTAAGTGTAATAATAAATTATTATTATTATTATTATTATTACAATGCCGAAAATCGGCCCAATATCAGAGCGGAGCTACTACAAAAAAACTTGCGGTTCACCACATTTCTGCTAAAACCGTAGGATTTACACGGAAAAAACGAAAAACCACGGTTACAAAATTAAAAAGTCCGACGAGATTTGGCAACCTTATGGATTAAAATTAAGATTACTGTTGGAATAGGGTAAAAGAACAATGGCGAAAATCGGACAAGTAGGAGTAAAGTTATGAAGAGAAATGTGCAAAAAATAGCGAAAACAGCTGAAAATCGAACGTTTCGAATTAAATTAAATGAATTCGTGACGATCAAACTTATAATAATGAATCAACTGATCCATTGAGGCTTTGTTGGGAATTCATATCCGATTAAACGAAAATTCGTCGTAGTCTTGCGCATGCGTAATTGAACAACACTAGTCACAGAGACAATGTGATACACTCTGTAGGCCTATTTGAAGACAGGATCTCCGAAGAAACATTTTTTTTGTAAATAAGTTTTGACGGTATGTCACTCGCCTTAACAGCGAGAAACAGGTTCGAATCCCACCAGAGACTTAGTAGAAAGGTTAAAAGACGGCTACTTAATACGTTGAGAGTTGAAGTGATTTGGCTATGTGGTTAAATCATGAGAAAATAGAATTTTCTCTATGGTTAAATGCTCTCGCACATTGCATAAAGGCAATTAAGATAAATCACTTTAATTATTAGCCTTTTAACTGAAATTAGCCTACAATTCGTCAATCAAATCGAAGTCAACATGGTGCAATAATGATGATTGATCATTTTTGTGATGTGTACTCTTCAAACTACCATCACTCTATTATCCATCCACATGTTGATCTACATTGTACTGCGAATCATTAGAAATTTAAGTGATGCAGCCGGGTCTTAGTAGTATATCTACTTGAAGCCCGGTTGAAATGGTGTGGGGGATGATGGGGGGGGGGAGGCGAGGGGAGGCGAAGGTGAAGTGGAATCAAGAATTAGGTAAAGGGGAACTAGCTTGCCAAAAAGGGTGATTTGAGGTGATTTTTTTTTTGGAGGGGCGTAACCAGCGTATACGGCACGCCACTACTTTAAAAGACCGACGAAGGGAATAAAACGTTTCTTGGTAGCCATCAAATCCGTTCTACCCGACTTTTTCATTACAATATTTTAAAGCAACATCACCGTCCGATATTGAATATGGAGCACTGAATACAGTAAACGTTATATTTAGTATGCAAGTCATATTATACAAGAAACACATTAAAATCACTACTTCTGTATACCGTGTTTTGTAGTTCGCTGATCTGTGATGCTGCCAATCATCCACTGAGGTAAGCGCGGTCGTCACAAAAACATCTTGAGGAGTACTGTAGGCCAACTCCCAAGAACAGATCTTCAAAAACCTAACTCTCGTGACATTCAGGAACTTGTGGAAATGTTGCCATTAAAACACGTGGGAACGTTTTGCAGATATTTAATGAGAGGCTGACCACTAACTTTGTTTAAACTTTACGTTTCTTCAAACTTTACAGTATATATATACTGTCTCTTATACACATCTAGATGTGTATAAGAGACAGCCTAAGACAACTGAAAAGCAGAGTTTCCTTC
>NW_022686322.1:4284640-4306251 GCF_011630105.1 Anneissia japonica
TATATATATATATTCTTTTTAAAGGCAATTAGAGTAAAAATTGTTTTCAATTGGGCTCGCCATAATCCTGGTCTGAAATTTAGGCCAGTCTAACTGGAGGGAAGATCAATCGGCATTGCAGTAATCTTTAATCGGGCGGTCTACTCTTAAATTGAAGTGGTTTATAACTGGAGGGAGGCCTGCATATAAATTTAACAGCAATATGAAGTCAGATCGGATATTGTGGCCTACGTTATTTTTATTAAAAATTAATTTTATAATTTAGTCAGTCAATCAATGAATTTATAAGATTATGTCGTAACGTATGATTGTTGTTAAATAATTATAAAATGCATGAAAAAGTGAAGAATGGTCCATGAGCAGCTTTCTGAAATGGATATGTCCGGTTTATGAGAGGACATTATCTTCATCATCCTCATTGTTATCAACATCATCACCATCAATCCTCATTATCGTAATCAGCATTTTTAAATCTTAAAAAAAAAAAAAAAAAAAAAAATGAATCCTATCTATCAGCCAGCCTTGAATCTATTTTAACACATGCTCATATTTTCTTTAGTTGGCCTATTTGTTGGAAGCTTTGATCCGAGTACAACATCCATTGCTTCCTGCAAGACATGATAATGTGGCGATTTTCAAAGGCCTAATGAAATTTTAGTGCATAGTTTTAACACTGAAATACGGTCTCATAACAGTTTGTCAAACTCACAGGCCTCTAGATAAAAAACAAATATATCCTGGAAAATTCCCAATATTGGCATCACAATTTCTGATCTCCAAAAAAACGAATCTCCTTTCAGAATGATTCTGAAGTACACAGGTGGACGTAGGATGTTGTGGCACTGAATGTTCATAGTTTCGTGCGCTAAACAAGTAGCGAACGACTAGGGGTACTCCCCAGGGAGCAGAGGATGTCGCACTTTGTGCTGGTTTGCCATTGTACGTTATTCAGTGACCAGGGGTAATAACGATCGCGCCTTTGTTCATTCTTGGAATTGGCGCCTTATAAATGTTTGAGTATTATTATTTTTATTATTATTATTATTAATAACTTTCTTATTATTCAGGTTGTGCGTTTACGATAATTTCTTTCGTTTTTTTAAACATTTATTAGATCCAAGGTTTATCCATTATCTGTACTAATCAAAAGCTATTTTCTGGCAATTTTTGTAGATATATACCTAGTGTCTAATACATTTAAAAAATTCCTCACTGAATGTAAGGCCCGCCCCTTGGATATTGTTGCTAAGGTCCCACGTAGGACACAGGCGTATTCTTGGCCCAGTTCTGATTGGTCAGTTGTTAAGTTTGATTGACACTCCGAAAAAGTATGACAAATCGAAACAATTATTTTGTTGATTTACTATGAACAGTCCATCAGCTGATTTAAGGGCATGCCTATATGGAAAGAACATAAGTACCGTCTTATTACCGTATAAATACGTCTGTTGGCGAGGACGATATTTTTTCTTTGGTTTCTTATATTTCAATGGATTTTCCAGTCATTCACACTTAATTGACGAATCAGAACATGGGCCAGAATGTGCTATAGCATGGAGGAATAAATTTCATATTCCTCCTATGTACGTTTACTTTTTGGAACATTATCAGCATCAAGGAGCTGGGTTGGCAACAAAATAACCTACGCAATTATCAAGCTTTTATTGATGCAGTATAGCCACTGGAATTAAGTATTATACACTTATTAGGCTTATTACATGCTATCTGAAGTGTCATACAAGCCTTTGGTACACGTTACAACGATGCCGCAATTAATCGATGCATTATTATGCAAAGGAAGAAAGTAACAGTAACAACACCCTGACTACAATAAATAAATCACACGAAAGAAAACAAAATGAGAACTTCAGTGTTCATATTGCCAAAAGGATAACTTTAATGCAGCTGCTTATCAGTAATTAAAAGAATGTTTAATGTTCGACTTACCCACCACCCCTACCTAAAGAATGAAATGGAAAAATACATAAATATGGAAATTGTTTACAATTGACATACACCTACTAGCTGCTAAGTGAGTCATGTTGGCTTTAACTGTGTATAATACAAGATGTAATGACAAAAACCTAGTGATAACATATTATATATGCTTAACACATATTTCAGGTGAATGCATTCTAGATTCAATTACACAATTATTGATATATTTCTATTCACATTTGTTTGTACATCTTTACATGATTGTATATAATTTAAATATATAAAACATTTCTTTTGCTGTTGTGCACTTTCTTCAAGCATCTCTTTCAAATGTAGGCCAATTTCTTCACAATTTATATCACATTAGCAAGCCTAAATTAAAATTATTTATTTAATATTCTTAAAATCTCAGATATCAGTATTTTTTGGTTGAAATCATACACAATTAACCATTTTTATATGCTAAATAAACTTAAAATTTGAATAACAGCTGCAGAGAATCTTTGTTAAAGACGTTCCAGGGTCATATCGATAATTAAAACTATACTATCTTGATGTAGCTTCGTATGAGACCAATATTTAGTCTCACATTTTATTGTGGGCATGGTATTATATTGCCCTCAAAAATGCTATCTATCTACTGCCCATTAGCATCGCCACCCCCGACGAAGCCAACAGAGTTGCCAAGCTGCGGTGTCTCTACTTCATATTCACAAGCGTCGCAGCTGCAAGCCTCAATGACAAGGTATTGATAATCACGTGTGTCACCGTTTTCGCACATGAGTGGTACCGTGCTGGTGGTTGTGCTTGTTGGCTTGCAACATTCACAGGCGACATCCATGTACGGCATATCAAGGGTGGTGTTAGCTCGGGAATTACAGCGTCCTTGACACATTGTGTGACGAATTGGAATCTGGGCTTCGCATCCATCGACGACTAGACCATCAATCTGATCGGACACCACTCTGCAAATTTCTGATGGCTCTGTAGTCAGAAATAATTTAAATTTATTGCATAGCATAATACAACAATTTATGTTGTAATACACAGTGAACGAATATTATTTAGAAAATCATTGTGTGTTTTTACTAACATAAAATATGCTTGTATATCAATGATGGGTTGACATTAATGTGAAATTGTGGAGTGTATTCACAATACTGTAAAATGAAAAGTTTTTGTCATTTACTAAAAAGTCTTTTATACTGTAATATACTTGGCACCTTTGAAATTATATCAATTTGGGTGGTAAAAAATATATATATTGTAATTATTAAAATTACCATAGTAGGGCCCATTTATATTATTATCATATTATTATTGTCCATATTACTATCATTGTCAAAATATAAATTAGAACAATGCTTTTAAGTTTTTATGATAAATAATACACATGAAATTCAATCAATTAATACACAAAAATGATTAAAAATATGAAGTATCCAATGGATACTGATATGTAATATAGGATTGCTCAACATAAACAGATTGAAACACATCTCACAATGTATTATTCACTTTGATAAAAATATAACAAAATAACAGCACATCAAGCTGTCCAGATTACCAAATATTCTCTGACAAAATGAATGTTGTATGCCAAAAGTCATGATGTGATGTCATCATGACCATATTTAGGCATGTCATTTGTTTTTGTCAAATAAAATCTAATAGTCTAGACAGGGCTTAATGCCAAGACATTCAGCCGCTAAGTTATATAAGTTTGAAAGGCAAATGGGAAAAACCCATAAAACAGCAAACGGCCATATAATGCAAAACAATTAATCTGTCTCTTATACACATCTAGATGTGTATAAGAGACAGACATATGGGACAGCATTCTCCATCAATGTATCGCAGAGTGCCCTAAATGATGTAATTGGAAACAGAAATTTTTAAAATAATTATAAACTCCAAGCTTCCCCCACTATTATTATAATTTACATAATTTGAAATTGAGTTTGTTATCAATGTTCATTTAAGCCAGACAACACACACTGGAAAACAATCCCTCTCCTCTCTGTGTAAAGCCTGACACGCACTGTGTCGTAGAACAAAACCAAAACTCCGCTTCCTGTGAGTGCTAGACGACGCAACGCCATTTGCTGGATTGTCATTAACACGTTGACTGCCAGACCTTTTTTAAGGTTTGTTCCCGTGTGCCAAAACAAGTTTACATGTACAGTACAAACATACTTTTTGAGATTTCATCTAGACATATATCATCAAAATGATGTGTCTAATAAATTGGCGGGAAAATATCAGGGGACGAGTAAACTCGTCAATGGCACTGTGACAGCACTTTTTATTGACTATGCCAAGTGCGAGTTATTTCGTCCGCTTTTTGCATGGGTTGGTATATGTTCAAATGGGGGGGGGAGAAAGTGGGGCCAATCGAGATAACAACACCCTAGGGGTTCCGGGGGCCAACCCCCACGAAATTTTTGTTTTCCAGACCCCTGAAAATAACCTGTGAAGCATAGGTGTACCTTCCCCGGACTACCAGCCGTTGAGTCTGTGGTTCTAAAATGTATAACAAAGAAGCAATAAACACTAGTATTCTCGTCCCTGGCGAGTATACTCGTCGCTGGCACCCAATATATTAAAAACAATCTGTTGCACACGCAATTAAATTGTGTCGGTAATGACCATTGAGCACAGTGAGCGCCATGCTATAGCACTTGACAAAGTGAGGCCTGAGCAGATCATCATTAGGGAGCTTAGGAATGCACAACGACGGTAGAACGTAGAACGTAATGACGTCACTAAAAGTCATCTGCAATTGCGAGAACGTTCTTCTAGTCGCGTGGATTCTAGGATGCAATTTGGCCAAATAATCTACATATGCGGTAGGATGGTCACGCATGAGTGATTGCGTTCTAGTGTTGCGTCGTTGCGCAAATCGAATCGAACTATGATCCCATACCTCATCACAAGATATATCACAACTAGCAGTTACAGTTGTCACACCTTCATCTGTACAGGAAATTTCTTCACATGCACTTTCGGATGGAATTTCCTCCCCAATCTGCAAAAAGTGACATTATATTTTAGTGAAACTGTATAAATGCATGTTTAATGTGTACTTGAAATTGGTTAATACTATGATGAAATATGGTCTAAATTTGAATGTTTCTTCTATTCAGCAATTGTTGACTAGCTTGGGTGTGGTCGTTGTTTGTTGAGCGACGTCAAAGGAATGAAGACGATCCTTGGACGTGGGCGCAGTCATGTACTGGAACAATCGGTCGGTTCTATTATTGTCGTAGGGGTCTTCTTAAAGGAACAATGGGAATTAGTCGGTTTATCCAGGTAAGTACTCACGAAATAGACATGCACGTTTAATGTGTACTTGAAATTGTTTAATACAATGATGAAATATGGTCTAAATTTGAATGTTTCAAACAGGCCAATAACAGTTAAAGTGACCTATATGGTTTATATTACGGATCAAGGCATTTACTGTATGAGCTAGTCCATGCTTGAGCAATTTGAGACTTCAGTATATAAAAATGTATAATAAATTAAAACTCAATTTAAATAAAATCGGACAATTATCAATCACCAAAGACAATCTACTTACATTGTAGATCAAACCATTGTAAAGGCATTCTGTAGACATAAGGAAATGAGAACAATTTAAGTCACAACAATTATATCTATCCATCAACATTTAGTTGTTTAAAATTGTTTATAACATTGTGTATTATCATAAGTTTAGAATAAAAAATTATTTCGTACTTTTTATACAGTACGCTGGGGTGGGGGTGGGGGAAGAGAAGAATGAACATTTTTTTAGTTCTACAATTAAAAATCTGTCATACTAAGTTTTCAACGATTTTGGTTTAAATTTTTTTTTTCTCAAGTGCTAGAACATTTCTTTAAATTGGATAGTTATACAGTACTACATACAAATTTTAATATTTTTATCTAATGTTGTCTTGATAATCATTTATCAGTTAGATTAATTGAAATTTCATATTAAAGGATCTTTTGATTTTACTTATATTTACAAAATATTCTTTAAATTGCAAAATTATGTAATAAATAATAACATCAGCATATTTCATCTTTAATGGAAGACGGAAAATGAGATAAAAATATACATTTTAAAGTTACTGGCTTACCTTGTGGCGTGACAGCTAGAAAATGAGAAAAGAAAAAATGAAATAAATCAACAAAAGGAATATAATGAAGTTAATACTCTGTATAAAGACAACATCGATGCATATAAAGTTACACATTTAAAGCACTGAAATGATACCTTAGAACACACAATTAAAAGTAAAGTGAAAAAGCCCACTGTGCAAATGCATGATTAGGTTTGGATCTAGAATTTTTCAAACGGTGGGAGGGGATCCCGGGGCACAACAGTTTCAGAATAGATGAATGAGTAGCACATAACATTGATATGCATTGAAATTTTAAAAATTTTGTGGCAAAAAACGGGGAGGGGGAGGATGAGGATGTCCCCGTTCCCCCTACTGGATTCGCCCCTGCATGATAAGGTAAGAATTATTGCAATGCAAGTTTTGTTGGTTGTTAACCTGCTTGCTTTCTCTCTATGGGTTATGTGTTAAAATCCTGTAATTTTCAGGATGTTTTCACATTATATCAACTGCACTCCCTACACTTAAAACGAGGGGAAGATAATCTAAAGAGCATAATTTATGTTCATCTTGTAGCTGTTAGAAAATAATAACAATAATAACAATGATAACAATACTACTACTAATATTTAAAAAAAAAATAGTATAATTAACAATTAGTATAATAATAACTAGCACTAACTCGGACTTAAGGGGAATATCTTTTGTGTTATTTTCCCCTTAACGTCATGTTATTTTCCCCTTAACGTTTTTTTAATTGTTCTCTACTTTCTCCATTGTATAAGTTCCGCTTAAGTTAGGTTTTAGTAACATAATAATAACTAATAATAATAATAATAACAACAACAACGAGAAGAATAATAATAATGTATGAAGGTTGCATGGCGCAATAACCAACAACAACAGTTCTTTTCACAACTATCTATGTGGTTGTACTGCAAGCATTAATATATAACAATAATAATAATAATAATAATAATAATAATAATAATAATAATAATAATAATAATAAATAATAATAATAATAATAATAATTTCACTAAATCGGACTTAAGGAAAATATCTTTTGTGTTATTTTCCCCATATAACGTCAAGTTATTTTCCCCTTAAAGTTGTTTTTGTAATTGTTCTCTAATTTCTCCATTGTCTAAGTTCCAGTTAAGGTAGGTTTTAGTAACATAATAATAATAATAATAATAACAATAATAATAATAATAATAATATAAATATAATAATACAATTACTCACGGGTACTTTCAGTTGTCGATGTCGAGGTTGAACGTGTTGTGACAATTATTGGTGTTGTTGTAGTCTCGACATGAGTTACTCCTGTGGAAGTTGTAGTTGTCTCTGTAGAAGTAGTAGTTCCCTCCGTGGTGGTGGACATTGTAGTGGTCGTTTCTGTTGGCGTAATTGTGGTTGAATGCACAGTGGTCTCGGATGGTGTCTGTGTTGTTGTGGTTATTGTAGTAGACACTACTGTTGTTTCGGCTGGAGTTGACTCTGTAGTAATTATCATGGTTGTTGTTTCCGTCGATACTGTAAGAGGCAATAGACAATATTCAATAGACTGAAAATGAGGAAGACTGTAGCCTGACCCATAGCATGCTGGGAGGACTGCTTTATTCTTTCCAAAGAGATATTTCATATATTGTCTTATTCATTTGGATATTATTATTTATTATTATTTATTTTATTTCAACATGAAATGATGAATTTTTTTATTATTTAGAACACTATCATGTACAATTTTTATAAGTTGTACAATTACAAAAAAAACAACAAAAAAAAAAAACAGGCAAAAAAGACATTACAGAAACCATGCCCGCGGATGCAGCGTATAATTACTGCAGGCCCGTAGCCAGGGGGAATTTTATGGTTCAGGCAAACCCCCTTTTCTAGAGAACCCTTCATTTCTGGCGAAACCCCCTTCCAATTTCCCGGACGAGTCTTCCAACCCCACTAGTACACTGCAGACCACCAAGAATCAGACGGAATATTTTGCTGCAAACCTTTTCCAAACATAACTGATTTTATAACATTATTTAGATGCATAAGACACAAAAAATTGCTCTAGTTTGGGGGCTCCATTCCCATTCTTTAGAAGAACCAGTGCATTGCTTTACTGCCTGCATGCAAATTTCACTTTTATCAAGTTAGTAAAAACTAACAGTATCTCACTAGAAATATATTGGGAAGTACATGCAGCCTTTAGCATATGTCTCATAAAATATTCTTTCTTGTGTGAATTTGGTATAAGTATGATGCATTCCAGAGATGTGATGATAAATATATATATATATACTGTCTCTTATACACATCTAGATGTGTATAATAAGTCGTTAAGTTTTGATTTGTGAGTGTAGAGCTTATCCAAAAAAAATAATGTTGTTATCTTACAGTATATCTCACAGTAAAATGTAAATTTTTTCTTACAATACAATGAATCTCCCATTCTCCATCCAAGGAGTGGGAGTTGAGACCAACAAAGAATGACGTACCTTGTGCTGCACAACCAAGTATATCAAACTGAAGACTTGGATATTCTCCAATATAGTCTATTACATCTATCCTTATCTCTTCAAGAGGTCCAACTGGGTTTTCAAATTCAATCACTTTTATGCTACTTGGGTCCTCTTCATTCAAGACATCAAAATTCTAAAAGTATTATAAATTGACATTAATACAAATAGATATATTTTAATATATCCATTTATTTCAATTTACAATAAAACTTTTAACAATAATACAATAACCAAAATGAACTTAAGTTTAATAAAAGATCATACCGTAAACTTCTAATTGAAACCCACTATTTCCAAATAAAATGGGTAGTACCTTGTTTTGACTAATTTATTTTAAACACATGCTTTTGCTAACTCAAGCAAGCTTCCTCAGGTGAATGAATGAATGAATGAAATACAACATACACCTTAAAAATGTATCTATAATAATGACTAATATATGATATAGGCTTATATGAATTCCAAAAATTCAAAAGTTGAGGGCTCAATCCCAATACAGAGTTCTAGAAAATAAGGACTTCCAAACCCTATTGTTGATACTGTACATTGTTAACAATGATGGTGTGTCATGCTAGTTATAGAATATTAAAAAATATATACAGTAAATTTAGAGGAAGCATCAACAAGCATACTGTAAAATCATGGAGAAATAATGCTAAATTTACACAACCTACCCCAACACTTCTGTCGTCATAGGAAATCGAAACATCTGAGGCAGCATTGTCGGTACTTCCACGGAAACGAATGCCAGAAACCATCACTGGTACCAAAAATGAGACACTGGCATATACATCTTCTGGGTTAACAGGATGGAAAGTGTTCACACTATTCAGCAGCGTATCTCCGCTAATAGCATCAGAACTGTATCGAACTTCTTCCTGATCATCCAAATTACGGTCACAGACCTCCTCTGAAAGTAAAGGAAAAAAAAAATCAACAGATTCTTGCCTATGATTCTATCACTTCCTTTGCAAGAGACTAAATTGTGAATGATAAAACTTTGCATCAATTATCATGACCTATAAACAAAAGTGAATATTTTCTGTCCTCCATGTATAATTTAATTTGGTGCTGCTTTATATCTTGTAGTAAACATGATGTCTTTTTGCAAAAAAAAAAAAAAAAAAGAAAAAAAAAAGGAGGATCCACTAATTTTGATTTTTGAACATAAAAGGGAAATAAATTACTATGTACAAAATTAAAATTAACAAAATATCGAGAGTTGTTTGGAGTCTCTCAACCCAATGTTTAATACAGGTTTAAATGTCTAATAGCCAGTGCCTCCATGAATAAAATCTGTGACCAGTGTAGAGAGCTGTCAAATACTCAGATTTCTTTTAGAGCTGAGGTAATATAATTTTCCTTTTTTTTTTTTTGTAAAAATCTGTATGGAAACTTATTATTGCAAAATTTAACTATAAAAATCTTTACCAAAAACATACACAATGCATTAAAACATTACACCAAAACATTTTATTTACCAGTGGTAAGACGTGTGGTTGAAATGGTGGTTGTTTCAATTGATGTAGTACCCTCAGTAGTGGTAGACCTGGTTGTAGTGATAGTCTCGGTTGTTGGTGCCTCGGTCGTTGGAGCCTCTGTTGTTGGTGCCTCGGTCGTTGGAGCCTCTGTTGCTGGTGCCTCGGTCGTTGGAGCCTCGGTCGTTGGCACCTCCGTCGTTGGAGGCTCGGTTGTTGGAGCCTCTGTCATTGGTGCCTCGGTCGTTGGCGTCTCGGTCGTTGGTGCCTCGGTTGTTGGAGCCTCAGTCATTGGTGCCTCGGTTGTTGGCACCTCGGTTGTTGGTACAGTTGTTGTCGTTTCCACAGTCGTCGTTTCCACAATGATACTCTCTGTTGTAGTAACGGTTGTAGTAACTGTGGTTGTGGGATTTGGTGTAGTAGTTGTAACTGTGGTTGAGGGAGTTGTAGTATGAATATGTGTTGGTGTCGGTGATGTTGTTGTAACCACTGTTGTAGTAACTGTCGTTGTTTCTGTTGGCGTAGTAGTTGCTGTGGTCACAGTGCTAGATGTTGTGGCGAGGGATACACACTCACAGCATGATTGTTCTTGATTTGCTAAGACCATTCCTTGCTGTGAAATCAATACATATTCCAATTAAGATATTTTGTCATTAACAAGTGAAACTCTTACTAATGATTAAGAGTTGAATAGACACAATCAGCAACTCCGAACTAGTAATGGTGATGTGATGTTTAGTTGGTACAACATACAGTGCAATGTAAAAGTTTAAGAAGAAGGAATTTAATGAGATATAATGCTCCGATGATAGGAATTGCTAGGGCTACCCACATAAAATACTGTTGGGAAAAAAATAAACAGCAAGGAAAGACAATTTAACTGTATAAAATAGCATTTTTATACTTTATTTTGCAATCTCAGTGCATTTCATACTTTTCAATCTGTAAGCTTAAGCACCCGGTGCACAATCTCGATGCAGATATAAGATCTGGACCGGAATCTCCTTAAAAAAAAACTCAATATTTTAAAGAATTCGCAAACCTCTTTTTTGACAATGTTTAAAATCATTTAAGAGCAGTTTACTGGCATTCAACCAACATTATTTCTTTGATGTTGATCTATCATGAAAAGCATTTAAAGATTAAAAAAATAATTACTGTACTGTAATATCTGTTTTGTATTTTCGGTCTTGCTAGATTTATTTCTCAATTAAATTAAGACAGACTGCTATACAGGCTGTATATTTATCTGCAACCTTTGTCTCTTCATCATTGTTTATGTGAATTCAGGTTGAAAACACCATTGAAGGAAGACATACCATTTCACATGATTGATCTGTAAGTCGACAGCCAGCTGTGCAGACTGTCTCACCATTTGAGCATGTACACTCCTCACAGTCACTCATCCAGAATGTTTCTCCCTCCTTTAAAACAAAACAAAATTTAATTGATTCAACAAGATATAGTAGCTTTTACTCCCTGAACTTATTTTACTTGGATTATATGCTTTACACCTGATAAAGGAATATGGCTGAAAACATTTGTGTCATCTTCATTAATAAAATTATTTATATATATTTACACAACATCATTTTCAACACACTCTATTAAAATGTTCAACTAAAGTAGATTTTTTTTTTCTAACCTGGATGGGACTAATAAGTTTTTATGATCACATAATAACCCTTTTTGACGTTAATATTTTTTTTTTTTTTTAATTTATTTATTTGTTCTTTATACTGGGTTTCCTCTTCAGTAAAAAATTACTGTTCTCCCAGAGGGCCCAGTTCACATACAACAGTCCACGACGGGGGCCGGGTGAACCAGTACACCAGGGTAACCCCCTACTCATCTCGAAGGATGTACTGGGTTCTTTAAAGTGCACATGAGCATTTGTGTACGCTGGGCCTACAGTTTATAGTCCTTATCCAAGAAGACTTGTTCCACCACCAGAACCATAGGAGCGAGCCGGCCACGAACCTATGCTGATATTGTTGGCTATGATCACGGTGCCCCTGCCTTAACCGCTCGGCCATTTGGCTCGCTCAAATCATCTGTTGTAGTTCCACATATACAGTGAATATAAGCATGGACCTATTAATAGGTCCATGATATAAGGGTGTTTATTTGTGTCTGTATACACATCCACTTTAAACAAAAAAAAAATAAATGCCTGTATCGATTAAATTCCCCCTCAAAACCCTTCTCAACAATAAATGCACAGGGAATTTATTCAAATAAATACAATATACAAATCTGGTCATTTTTAATTAGCAAATGGTTTTACTGCACTTACAAAATTGTAAGTCATGCTTTCTGAAACTATTTTGAATTAAAAAAAAAATTGAATGAAGTTTGTATCAATTTGTTATTATGAAATCCTTCCTACTTTTACGATTTTGCTTCAAATAAGACAATGTATATGTATGCAATTGAGATAAATATATAAAAATGTTTGCTGAATAGAAACATTCATGCTGTGTAGAAAAAAAATTGTGCTTTTGTTATTTGCTTAGTTGATTTATTTATTGTTACCTCATATTGCCTGCCATTGTACTGACACTGACAGTCTAGTTGAGGCAGACACATATTGGAGTCAAAGATATCGTCACGGTAATATCCCTCTTCACACAGACAGTTTAAGCACATAGGGGAGACTTCACATGGACTATCCGCTCCAGCTCCAGTTGCAATATCAAGGCATGTTGCCTCACAGTTGCACACAGTACTGCACACTGCACATAAATAGAAATATATCTTTATTAGTTTTAAAATTTCAAGATAGTAATATTTTATTTATTTAAGAAATTGTTTGTATATACTTTTATCGGTTTACATATAAATTCTAGGACAGTCTGTCAGATTGGAAAACAATGGATACAGTAAAATGCTATTAAGGGGACACTAAATAAAATTGTTAAATTGTCCCATTAATAGGGGTTTATGGCATGTTTTCATACAACGATGACAAACATTCTTATAACTTGATTTTATTGACATAAAATTTTTAAAACAGATTTATAGCAATAATTTTCAATACAAATACAATTTATTTATAATATGAAATCAGCAGAAATGTAATTAAAACAACAATAGTTCAAATATTATTTCATGATACAATGTTAATGACCTAATATTCTTTTTCTTATATTAAGCTTTCTATTGGATGGATGTAGCATGAATAGAGTAATGACTTGGAATTGGGGTGCATGCTATGGTAAGGATTTAGAATCCTATATGAAAGTACACAAAAAACAAGGAAACGAATCCCCATGGTTAAGGTTAAAAACTGACAAGATTAGTTTATACGTAGTAATACATCCAGTACGCCTATACTAATGCTCACTCTAAGGATTCAGGAAGAAAATTCTGGCTTATTACTCAAAAGGTCTCAAAATATAAAGTTTAATGAATTTTTCATATTTTGAGACTGCTGTAGTTATTGTTATGATACAATGAAAAAAATAGGTGTCCCCTTAATAGGGGATATTTAACCATTTGGCACACACAGAAAGTGCCCCTGTCCCCTTAATATGGGTTGGCAGTAGTGTTACAAATTATGTTTCCCTTGTTTCACTGAAGTGTCCCCTTAATAGAAGTGTCCCCTGAATAGAGTTGTCCCAAAGGAGGGATTCTACCGTATAAGACCAGATAACATTCTTTATCATTTAATAGATATAAGCCCACCAAAATCGGCCCAATATCATGCTCAGAGGTCGGGGGCGAGCTTATACCCAATGGCAATCAAAGAGTGAAATTATTTGTTACACCATGATATACAAATACAGTATTTGTGCTTGAGCATTATACTTACCATATTCAGTTACAGTAACAGTTGCTGTAGTGGTCACTTCAGCTGTTCACAAATTATAACATTGATTGGTTATGACATCATTTAGCATATAATAATTACCAAATAGGCCTATCATAACAGTACATAAACCTATGCCTACAGCCCTTAGACAACTAACAAACTTGAGTCAAAGTAAAAAATTTAGTTGGTGTTCTAAAAAAAATGTATCAACAGGTGCTGAAAATAACCCTAGAGCATTTCCGATGGGACCCAGAGATTTATACTAGTGTTTATATTAATCTTTAAACATAAGACATTATTATGAATATCACATTAAAAAAAAAATGTATGTTTAAATTATTAAAACCAAATATCACTGTCTAAAATCTTCATTCCACATGCCTATACTATCACAAAGATATTTTGTACATTCCATTAAATACAGAATATAAAATTGTATTTGATAACAAACAGTTGTGTGCAAATAGTCATGATGTGCCTATATATGTTCATGATGTGATGTCATCATGACAATGTGTAGATATGCCGCATGCTTTTGCCAAATATAATTTGATAATCTGGACAGGGCATTTCTTTTGAAGAGTAACTAGTTTTTATGTGAAGTTGATTCACTAACCTGTGGTAACAACAGGAGGGACAGTGATGCATCTTGCTGATGAAATATCCCAGGCGTTCACAAATTCACTTTCAACTTGGCACACGTAATCGTAGCAATCAACTTCTAGTGTATCACCAGCCTGCAGATACAAGATTAATTATCTTCATTTTATACAAACAGACGTGGATCCAGACCTTCGCACTAATTGCCATAGTGAAGGTCAGGGTGAGACTTTAAAATATTTTATAAAAAATATAAAGTGATTGCTGCTGCAGTGCCTGGTGGTCTAGCGGTCTAGTTTCATAACATGCCACCTGCCTCAACCCAATTTGTGAAAACTGACCAAGAAAATCAGAGTTATAGCAAATGAAAGTGTATGATTTTTATAAAAAATCATGTTCTTATATAACATTAAACTGTGATTTTGACAACGTTTGACTAAAGTGCACAAAACAAACATTTGAGTAGATACAGAAAGCATATTTATTTTTTCTGCAAAGTGAGTCTCATGAACCACTAAACACCACCTCATCGGTGTAAGTAATGTTGCAATAACAAATATAATTTCAGCCTAATTTTGGCTTTTGTAATCACCGCACGACGTACGATTACCATGGTAACTGACACGCGCGTGGGTAATTCGTCACACGCTGACGGTGGATTATGGGTTGGTTGCTAGGGTTTTTGTGACAATCAGGGCACATTAAACTTAGCAGTGGTACCGACACATAGAATATCAATGCCGGAGTTATAAACTTTCATGTCCCTGGATGAACGGCATTCATTTCAAATAGTAAAACTGGCAACTATTACACACTAACAAGGAATTGTATCTTGTTATGGAAAACTGATAGGGATTGCCTCCTGGTGTACTTCCCCATTTACCACCAGAAAGACCCCACTGGAAACAAATCTTCAGACTTAGTGGGCTATCCTTGGTGTGATGTACATCAAAATACTCCTAGAAAGCTCTGTCCAAGACTATCAAATTTTTTAATTAACGGAAAACTGTTGTGTGCCCATATACAGTCATGATGTGCCTATATTTGGTGATGATGTGATGTCATCATGACCATATTTAGGCATGTCACACGTTTTTGTCAAATAAAATTTGAGAGTCTGGACAATGCTTACCAACATATCGTTTGTTTACGCTCAAAATGAACATAATGTGCTCTTTTCGCTTTCTATAATCTTTGATATTAACAATGCCGATTACTTACCACGTACACTGTACCCTCATATTCACACTGCGTTCGGCAAGAGTCTTCTGCTGGGTATGAGAAGCACATATCAGTGCCCCATTTTTCATCTTCTGCAAAGCCGTATGGGCAACCACATTCACCCAAGTTCTTCTCAGCAAGACAAGCCACCTGCTCAGACGATGATACAGGTGAAGCATCAAGACTATCAAGGGCGCGATACTGTTCACAATTCATCACATAGCTACAATGTTCGCAAGCTGTAAGAGAGTATATATCATGGTTACAAGCAGTTATGATTAAAAGGAAGTCAATATTATAGTAATATATGTGTAATCTGTAATCTATAAGGCTATAAGTTAATAAGGTAATAATAATGCAATAATAATAATAATAGTAAAAATAATAAACCTAATAATAACAGTAAATAACAATTAATATACCAATGATATTGTGACTATTGTCACAATGGTTTAACAATGCTACTGACATAGTAATAAATAATGCCATATAATTATAAATTATATGTTAAAAATAATAATGGAGATATAAGTGGCTGATTTTCATAAAAATATTTGAAAAGAGTAAACAACATTCATACGATACACAAAATTCACAACTATAACTAAACCTAGTTAAACAAGCAACCAGAAAGATTGTTTATTTCCATTTGGGTCTGACATTTTACTTTAATAGCTTAAAATTAAATTAAAATAAATTTTCCTGTTCCTGATTAAGCAATAATTTTTCATCAGTTTGCATTTATCACGTAATATTCCTATAATTTTCCCACAGCAGTCAAAAAAATGGATATAAAGATTGGTATGAACGCACCTGTATACTACGATATCACAAAGAATTTTTTGTTTCGTTTCCAGGCTATATATTTGCCTAAAAGGCTAGACAATTCTAAATAGAATAAACCTAGACTATGTCTAGCCTTGGCAACAAATAAAAAAAAAATGCCTAGGCTATATAAGATAACATGAGTGACTAATAAAGCAACTATTGTTAAGACGTTTTGGGCACTGTTTCAAAACAGAATCCTTATATTTTGCAACAGCGGCATCAAAACTTGACAATAACTGCCTAATGTGGTGCAACAGCTTACGCGGTACTGCTGTAGTAGATCTGGCAGTTGTAGCTGTATCAACACAATGACAGCACCCATCTGTTTCGACTCTCAACACCATTCCACGCTGAAATCAGAAACAAATGATTAAATACATTAATTTTTGTAATGATCTGATGTTTAATTCCATTTGCTTTATATTTCATCAGTTATCTCGTTAAATAGCTTGCTTTCTTGCATTTGTATATTTGATTGAATTTCACTACACAAACCAATTGTGATGTGGGAAATGTATGAGCGGTGCCCTGGAATGGACAGTTCTATTTATTTCACAGGGGTGTTCTGTTTTGAGAATCAAAGGTAAGTATTCACGAAAGACTCCATATTTTGAATTTAATTATACACTCATTTTTTTTCCATTTTGCAACATCTTACAATAAATTCACGTAAGCAAAAAATTCTGTCTTCGAATAGACTCGCAGTAGCGAACGAGACACGTGGTACTACTTGATCCTTCTAAAGGAGGTTCACTTTCAACGAACGTCGAAAAGGGAATGAGGACGTTTGTTAGGGAGACAGTTCGTACGTGGCGCCCTGGGTTGGACTGTTCCATTTATTTCGAAGGGGTGTTCCGTTTGGGAACAATGGTAATTAGTTGGTTTATCCAGGTAAGTATTCACGAAATAGACTTATCGTGTTAGTCAAGCAAAGGAATAGGTTGAATTTTAGGGTGATTACGAAACACCCACTAAAAATGAGCAAAAATTCTTGGATATATCTATTAATATTACAACAATTTTTCTTCTGAATAACAATGTACCCCTTTATTCTAAGAATTTACCTAGCATTTATCCATTCAAATGCTATCAAACAATCTGTCTTGCATTTCCAATTTCATCTAACAATTTGCCTGGCATTTCTCATTGCCTTATATTTACTCATTTGTTGAGCAGCTTAAAAGGAAGGATCATGATTTTTTACCTCTACACATTCTTCTTGCTCTACATTACAAGTAGTCTCGCATTCAACCCAGTCACTTGTGCCATTTTGTGCTCGACAAGTACAAGTCTGGCAGTCTGAGATAGCATAGACGTCGTCATCCTAAAAAAGTACAAAATCAAAAATTAACTTGGTGGAAAATTGATTATGAACTTCATCTTATTGGGTTCTCCATCTCTAAATTCTCACAACTTCTCAAAGCTGAGAAACATACAATATGTTTATAATTTGATTTTTTTTCCCTGTCTTTGTACCATTTAGTTTATGACACAGAAATGCAACTTGGTACGCACACACAACGGTACCCCACACTGCACCATGGGCACAGATCTGTTTTTAAAGGTGGGGGTGTGAAAATTTGAGGAAACAGTACCTCTAGATGGCCGGAAAAAATAATCTTATATGGTACAATTCATCATCATATACTCTGGCTGTACAGCACTCTTTCGTTAAAACATGGGTCATTTATGCAGTTCATTTCAACAATTTTCAGGCGTTTCTGGACATGAAATTACATTGTGGTCAAAAAGCTCCCCTTAAAATTATGTAGAGGGTCGTGTCCCCCTTGTTCCCCATGATCTGTGCCCATGCACAGTTTAAACAATTTCTATGTTTCATAAAAAGTAAGGTGCCACTTACATAGCAAATTTTGCAATAAACTACCTTTACATGAACACCTAGTCTAGTACTACTACATTTCTGACATTTCATGATCCTTTATTTAAAAAAACTTATGTATTTAGGTAGAAGCATAAATACCGCAAATGAAAGGCCATTAGCATAGCAGTGTGGTGGAGGACATGGTCCTAGATTCACACAATAGCCAGAACCAGGAGCAAACTCGATTCCATAGCTTTCTCTTAGTACAGTGCTTCCTACATCATCTTTGACGTAGCCACTTGGACAGATGCAACTGTCACAGCTCAAAGTCGATTCAAAGAGTTGGCTGCCCTCCACAAAGTTACTTAAACCGTTACAGTTAACCTCTTGAGTGCACTGGTCACCACAGACTGTAGTAAATATAAAGGTAAAGGTTGACATACATACATATATTGGGCAATTTTAATACCTCTCCTATGGAAGTCAAGTCCCTAGCCCAAGCCCTGTCTCTTATACACATCTAGATGTGTATAAGAGACAGATATATAATTGTAAATTCATGGGAAAACGATAAAATCATTTTTACTACTACCATTTTTATCGTTTTCCCATAATTATGACATCATTTGATTTGATTGTGAAAATATTTTTTCATAGTATACACGAATAATCGTTATCGAATCATGCTAGTGTGAAAACTTATCTTATTCCGTTTATTTTCAATATGAACAATTGCTTTTAAGCTTCTTATCATCGCTCGTTATCATCATAGTGCAAACAGGCCATAAGTAGCTAGAGTTTGGAATAGTATCCTCAGTCTTAAGGTAGAGATACACAATTGACAGTGGTTTTGGAATCTTACCTTGAATTTCAGTTGTTAAACCAGTCGTTGGGAAGGAATGATGGGTTGTACGCTCTGTTGTTACTGTTAATACAATAAAAAAATTAAATTGATTAGCCAATCAATCAATCATTAGTCAACATTTTTTATCTCATAGTATAGAAGAAATTATGCTAATAATACTAAGAGCAGCATTGTCAAAACTGTTCTAGCCTCTTGTTACAAACCAGGGGAGGAGGAAGCCAGGAGACAGGGCCATTGTTGGGGGAGCTACCCCTGTCAGGAAAAAAAAACCACAATTCGCTGGGAAGAAAATTTTCTGCACGTTAGTACTCTAAAATCAGTTAAATAAGGCCTTGAAACCCCTAAATTGTCATATATTTTGGGGGCTTCACCACCTTCACCACTTCCAAAAAATGTTGTGTGATGCCAAACCACACCCACATTGCTCTCATCGGGGACATCGCTGCCCCCTCCCCTATCAGCAAATTCTGGCATTAACCCTGTTACAAACTGAAGTTGAAAAATGAAACTTGCATAGATGTATGTGTGTGTCATAAGAGGCTGTGTAAGCTGATTGGCAATGGAAAGGGTTGCAATGTGGAATGTGAAGGGGTGTGTAAGGGTAAGGGTGTGTAGGATGAGGATTTTAATATTGACTGTACACTTGAAATTATTTGATCAACATTATCTCTACTTTTGTGTCTAGTATGGGGATTAACTGAAACAATTTTAGAATTGTAAAGGCCTCTAAAATGGTTTCTCACCTGGTAGTGTTGTGGTAGTCACAATCTGTGTCGTAGTTGGGCAATCACTAATGACGACGAGACATCGACCCACATCAGTAGTAGAATCAGCATCTACACATTCACACGAATCATCGCAACCATCCAATCGCTCACAGACTTCTGCCTGCCCACATCCAACTGTACAATAACAATGCTGGGGACAGCCTGAGTAATAAATCAATGTTTAATTTAAATACACATATATTGTTAACTACAAATTTAATAATCATGGTATATTTATTATAAATGACATAAGGAATTGTTAATAATAAAGACAATTTGTCTTCTAACCTCACTCCAATCTCAAGCTAACCTCACTCCAAAGACGAAGATATTAAAATCTTTTGTGCTGATCACTGCTCTACAGTATAACATAGATGGTTACTTACGTGGACGTGTTGTTGTTGGGAAGGTTGTAGTTGTT
Organism: Anneissia japonica; assembly: GCF_011630105.1. Taxonomy (NCBI): domain Eukaryota; kingdom Metazoa; phylum Echinodermata; class Crinoidea; order Comatulida; family Comatulidae; genus Anneissia; species Anneissia japonica. Next base: position 4,305,029 of record NW_022686322.1, read on the forward strand.
GAATGTTCTGGGGTTGGAGGTACACTTGGTGTAGATCCAGTGAATTCAGTTGGTGTTACAAAAGTAGTAGTAGGAGGAGTGGGAGTAGTTGGTGATGGTTCTGAAAATAAAATAAACATAAATTGCTTTGCATCGTGTACTGAGTAGGAAACGTAATTTATCATATTTTTTATTATGAACAGTAGTTATTTTTCCTGTTGGGAAAAAAGATATTGCCCAATTGGACTAATGTTTGTTCAATCTACCAAACTGAGCTATGAGGGTAAGTTTGTATACCCCTTGATTTTTCCTTGGTAGTCGGAACAACTTCGACTACAGCCCCTTTCAAAAGAAGGTCGTTCACCCCTGAAAACAGGGCTTCCCTCTTCTCGGGGGAGGCTGGAATGGGCGTGTTCATCCCTCCGTACGCAACCGGAGGGGAAGTAAACTCTATCTGGTACCCACGGGATATAGTCTGCATGATCCAGCTGTCCGGAGACAGCCGTTCCCATTTGTGGGTGAAAAGCATCAGCCTCCCCCCCTACCGGGCCGGTCCCTCCTTCTACTGAGGAACCGGGCCCCCCACCATGAACATCAGGAACGAGGATCACACCTCCCCCGCCGCCGACGCCGTGCCCTGTCGGCTGAGGGAGCAGCCCGGGCGAATTGTCGATTGGTGGCAAGAGCAGGAGCAGGAGGGACAGCGGCTGCGGGCTGCAGGAGGGGATGCAACAGAGGCTGTTGCTGCTGGGGCTGATGTGACGGCCTCGCGAACGCCCAGCGCTGGGAACGCGCTGAACAGCGGTCACGGCGCGGGAACTTAGCCCTAGTCTGACGCCGCGCTTCCAACTCCCTAGCCCAAGCCTCTTCTTTGGCCGCGAACTGGCCAAAGAAGAGGTCCTCTGCCTCAAAAGAGGGGCAGTCTAAAAACCGATCAAAGTGACCGGGGCTGACCGTCGTCGCCCGGAGCACATTAGCCCTCTGGGCCGCGCCGGCAGCCTAGGCGATGGAACTAAACTGGTCCAAAATAAGGCCAATGCCCGCCCGAAGGACGCCAATGGTGTCCGGGACGAGAGTTGGGTTAGCGTCAGCATCAGACAAGAAGGACAAAGCAAACCCCGCCCCATTCACGGCGCGTATGCCCTCCCGAGCCGCGCGGTCCACAAAGGCCAAAGCCTCCTCAGCCGCGCCCTGAGCTTTGTTAGAAAACAAAGCCTTAGAAGTAGAAGAGAGCTTCTGATCCT
>NW_022686322.1:4306259-4313012 GCF_011630105.1 Anneissia japonica
GTAGAAGAGAGCTTCTGATCCTCCCGCAGTCTGCCCTTGGCAGCGCGAGGAATGGGCGGCGCCTGAATGAACTGCTTGAACTGGTCCTCGGGGACCGGAAAAGCAGCCGTAAGTTGAAAATAAATCCAAGGCAAAGATAAGAACAGAATTGCCTGAAAAGACTGCTAGTAATTTCAAAGGCTAGAATGTATCCAACTTCGAACAACGTCGAAAAGGGAATGAGGACGTTTGTTAGGGAGACGGTTCGCACATGGCGCCTTGGGTTGGACTGTTCCATTTTTTTCCGAAGGGGTGTTCCGTTTTGGGAACAATGGCAATTAGTCGGTTATCCAGGTAAGTATTCACGAAGTAGACTGAGCTATGAGGGAAGTTTGTTAAGTTCAAGTTCAATATATCTCTAATGAAAGTCTTTTCCATAACAAGCTTTATAGTATATGTGATTAATGTTATTAATTTTAATACCAACATTCTTAATAATAACATTCTTAAAATAACTTTATTCATAATGTTATTTTATAGTAATTTTACTATGTTTGTTAATTTCATTATTATATCACTCCTATCATTGTATTTGTGTTCAGTCGTGCCAATGCACTGAGTGTCTATCTTTGGAGACCTGTCCTAAGGCTAAGCTTATGTCGCCTTGAGTCAACTTACACGAAATCAACTGACATCAAATAGTTGCCCGTAGTGCTCATGTCGACTTTCACTCGCAATCACGCAACTAAAAGCCACTGCAAGCATGTAATTGCCCAGAGTACATATGTTTCTTAAGCATGTGTAATTAATAACAACTAGTTGCCATGCACTGCTACCTACTTGATGCAATTTTAGCGCACAATGGAGTTACTTGGTTAATACTGTACTATTTACCAGTTGCGTTTGATCGTGAAAAATAGAACATGGGGAACTGAGAGCAACTGAAAGCAAATGGAGATCAAAGCGCTCATGTTGCCTCAAAAAGTGCAACTTACAGTTTACTCGCTAGTTGCCAAATGTCAGTTGATGTCAGTTGAGTTGTATCAATTCGCAAGGGCGACTTAGGCCTAGCTTTAGCCTCCTGTCAATAAGATGGGTTAAAGCTAGTCATTCTTTATAACTCGAAAACTACTTACCACAATGGCAACATATGTTATCGTCATCAATCAACCTGAAACCCTATCATGCCAAATAAGAAAAGAAGACATATATATTAAATATATAGTATAGTATAGTAATATATAATATATGTAATATATAACAATAATTATATTATTACAGTATTGTATACCTGTCTCTTATACACATCTAGATGTGTATAAGAGACAGGTAGTGTTGTGGTAGTCACAATCTGTGTCGTAGTTGGGCAATCACTAATGACGACGAGACATCGACCCACATCAGTAGTAGAATCAGCATCTACACATTCACACGAATCATCGCAACCATCCAATCGCTCACAGACTTCTGCCTGAGGTTACACCCCTGTCTACATCTAATAATCAAAAGCTCCATTTACATGGAGCACAATTGTGTGTCAGAAAACAACATGACATTATTGGGTTTAATTTAAAAAAAAAAAAAAAAAGGGTACAAATTGTATTGTATTGTGCATCCCAATAATTTACTTTACTTCTTTAAAAACAATAACTGACATTCCAATATCTTGAAAAGTTGTGGTTTTAAAGATACAGCAAAGCACAGTAAATAATCAGTAAGCTTCATAAGCAGCGTTTGATTTACCCAGTACCGCATCGCAAAATGCGGCGCATTTTAAACTAAGTACTTTCACAAATGCTACCCTGTAGATCGATTTCGCTTTCACACATATTTGTACAGTGAGGAGTAATGTTCATTTATCTCATGTATGTATGTATGTATGTATTACTATTATTATCACCTCAGAAAAAAAAATGCTAGGCACACTTTTGGATTGCTACACAAAACAAAAAGTGCATAGCACTTTTTGCTACACACAAAGAATGCTGGAAATCGAATGCTGTTCATAAGTGATGGGTAGGAGCTATCATTTTGCTCAATGTCCAGGATTTGTCTCAAACCATACTAATCCACTATATAATGCGTATTACCCACATTAACCATGTTGTTTACCATATCTTTAGAAAAACAGCAATCATAAGAACTTAGTTTGCCCATGGAGGAATTAGTTTTGCCAGTGGTTATTGTTACACCAGTCTTAAATCAACTAATAATTCTAATTGGAGTCTTAATCCAATCTTTAAATAAAATATTCTACCACATCAGCAGTGATACAACTTCCAGGTTACCATGAGAGGCACGACCAGTGACCGCAAAATCATTGTGCTTCTAGTTACCACGGAATTTAGATGTGTGCCTATCTCAGTGTTTGTGAACCAAGTCTTGTTGGCGCAGCATTCAAAGGTTGTAAGTATGTCCGTAATTTTTTGATTATTTTAGGTTTTTTGTTAGAGTAGGGCTTTAGTGATGTTGTCTTTATAAGAGTTTGGGTCATTTTTATATTGTTTTAGTCATTTGGCTCATATCTTGGCATATTGCAAGGTCGATCATTTGAGGCTACCTTGAGTTGTTTCTAACTTTATAACCAAGCTGTGTGCTGTCAGCCTCACTTGGGTAAGGAAAAGTAAGCTATTTGTTTCCCTACTATATATTTTTATATACTTTAATAATGACACAATAATTTACTACTGTATATCGTGCATGGAGAGTGAGTAAGCTGTTTTGTCTCCATATAGCCTATAGGCTATACATGCTAATAAATGTATTGTTACATAGATGTAACAATACATGTATTAGCACTTTCATGTCACATGCAGGTGACTACTATTGATGCCGGTATGGTATGTGACCTTCGGCTATTGTGTATTGTGACCACAGGTGTTGCTCTATGATTTATTCACTTCGTTATAGTTAGGTACCGTACTTTCTGATTAGGGTATACACTATTTTCGTTCCATTCTTGGTTTTTTTTTTTTTGCAGTTGTAGTCTGCTGTTATAAAAATGATGGAGCATGCGGGGCGCCGGCTAGAGAAAATGAGTCATTTATGCAAGAGCTGGTGAGGTCTATGTCGTCGATAGTTGCAGACATGAAGTCTGATTTTGCGGTCACTGGTCATGCTTCTCATGTTAACCCTGAGGTGCAACTGTTGATATGGTAGAACTGTCATCAAACTTCACATTGCAGGTAAGGCTCGTTTAATTTTTAATTATTTAACATCTGTATATATATACTATTAATTTGATTGGTTAAAAACAGGTAACATGATGCTAATTAAAAATGAATATCCCATGGTTAATTGAGTACTAGTCAACATCGTTCAATACTACTTTTTCATCTCCAAGACGACACAAATCTCACATGCAACGCGATGCGAGTGAGAAAAATTATCCTAGTAAAAACTTGCGCGTCAACAAGGAGTTGGTTATTCAGTAGCCCCAACCCTCGCTCTGCCTATAAAATGGCATTTGGTACCATTTGTATTTTTGAGGAAAGAAGTTTTGAATAATTACTGAATGAAAGTGATGCCGAATCAACAAAAAAGGCAAAAAATATGCAGTAACTCATAAAAACCCTGTGAGTAAAAAAGATATGACAAAGATTTTGCTATTGTTAGATACAGCATGCTAAGCTAGGCCTACACCTGAGGGCCTACGGGACAAGGTATTTATTAATATAATGGTGAGAGATACAGAGGTGTTGCATAAAACAAATAATGAATGTTTCCCATTCGTAAAATGGGGTAGAATTGAACGCATCGTTCAATAGAACATCCAATCTTTCACCTCATGAAATATTCTACCCCATTGCACTCATAAACATTCATTATTTGTATGACATCCAATCAGAATTAGGGATTGGTTTATAAAAGTAATGTAACAATACCCAATGTCAATCATTTTACCTCTTGACAGGTTTCCCTACAGTAGCTCTGGCAGTTGCTGTCAAATTCACCAGTAAGTACATTGCACTCACAAGTATTGCAGGTCTCTGCAAACTCTCTAACAGTATTTGCCTATCAATGAGAAAGCAAACCAATGTTTACACATGTATATAGATAACTAGTTTAATATCCAAGTATACATACATAAGTTAACAAATATATATAGCCCTATACAGAACAAGTAAATATGTGGCAAAGACAAGCTAAACCAGTCACTGGTCACAAAAATCGACATTTCCTTATGAAGTTACAAACATTTAAACATACAGCTGTTTAAAGGCCAATATTTGAGAAATATGCCTTCAAAGTTTATGATTTCTTGCATTTCTCAGGCAAAGATTATCCCCAAATCGTTAACAATTTTTGTTTTAACATTGAAAATGGGGAAAATAACAGCATAGCATGACGTATAGATATATAAAGTTTAGTTTAGTGCAATAAAATAGATTTCAAAAATTTTGACATTCTAGCATGTTTTGGCCATTATCTGTGATCATTATTTGTGACGAGTGACTGGTTTGGCTTGTCTTTGCCACATATGAAGACAGACATGCAGATAATTTACAGAGATGTATGCTCACATGGTAAGTTTTGTCCAGTAAACGGCAAAAAGGAACAAGGATAAGCACATGAGCACTGACATGGTGGTTCCTTTGAGACAAAAATCTCTATTTACTTAATGGGGTCTTAACTAGTCCAGTCAAACTGTAGCTTGACCCAGAACTAATTGCAACATAAAAAATTTTTACAAAATCTGTTCCAGGAATATTGTCTATGTAGGAACGGCCCAGTACCTCACCCACAGAGCCCCTATGCATTCCACTGCCGTAAAGATCAAACTTTCACTAAATATTGGAAACCTCTCAATATTTTAAAGGCTTTAATACTACGTTTTAGAATGATTGGAAGCAAATAAGTGACAATTGCTTACATGATTTCAAGATTCTGAAATTATTGTAAACTGCTACAAATATTAATGCAAAGAAACCAGATATTTTATTTTGTATTTTGTAGAAAGTTTGTCATTCTAAACTCTTCAGAATAGAGGAGAGTACATTTTTGAATATTTACAAAAAAAAAAAAAAAATGAACCTATTGCACACCCTTCTCCCTCACCGTCTCTTTTAAATAATTCCTAGCGATATGCTGCTCGTATAGTTGCCAGAGCAATTGCAAAAATGCTACCGGCGGCTATGCAGTATGTATATTGTGGTGTGATATGCAGTTAACTTATATATACGTACCTCACAATACCCAACAGTTGTAGAAGCAACAGTTGTGGTCATCACAGTTGTGGTGGGGTGGCAATCTGGCATTGGAACACAATCCCAATCAGCAGTTAGAGTGTTATCTGTGCTAGTCATTTCTGTACATGTACACGTCTCACAGGCTAAGATGAATTCATCATCAACCTAATTATGGCAAATAGAATAAAATTTGATTGAGAACCAGTGATGGTGTCTAAAAAACAGACTAATAATCACAGTTTAATAAAACATCTAACTTAATCAAACAAATTAATTAGATCCTGTCTAACAAATAGATTAATTAGACTTAAGAAGCTAAGCCCATTCCCAAGCCCAAGGCAAAATTTATCTCTTTAGCATTCAACAGCAAATAATTGGATTGGATTGGATCTATTTGGTGTAAACACCAAGAATAGCCCACGGAAGTCTAAAAGAAGAATTATTTCAAATTTGGGGTCCTTCTGGTGGTGATTGGGCAGTACACTGCGAGACAATCCCCTAATGTTTTCCGAAGAGTGTACTGCGTTCTTTAACGTGCACATGGGTCATAAATGCACACGGAACCAACAGCTTAAATGTCTCATCCAAAAGACAGTGCGCTACACTGCGCTAACTTGTATTTAGTCCCTCCAGCTAAATTACAAGGAGGGAGAGGCAGTGACGGGAATTGAACCGGGGACCTAGAGATGTCCACGGTTCGGAGCACACACAGTGGCTACGACCAGATTAGCTGAATGAGCTAAGCTGCTCTCATTCACCAATTACAGGACAGAATGATGCTTTATAAACTAAGCCTCTTTATGAGGCTTATGGAATGGAGTTGCTTTCAGCCATAATTATAATATAATAACAATAATAAACAAACATTTGTTAAGCGCCAATTTCAAAATAAATAATAGGTATGAACTGAATAGTAGTAGAAAAATAAATAAACGTAAAAAGACTATGTAGATATGAACATGGGAACAGAGTACTGTAATGTGAAAATCCTAGCTCTCAATGTGTATCTCATAGCACTGACATTGGTTTACTTTAAATTTATAAGTTTAGTTGCCTTGACTTAAGACATACATTGGACTGACTTACTCCATAAACTTGGCCGCCAAATTCACACAGAGACACACAGGAGCTTGTAGGACGCACACACAACTGACTTCCCCAGTAACTGGATGAGTCGACGCTCTGTGGTAAATTATCAAACACTGTTCCGACTGGACAATCGCATGATGTGCTGACACGATGTGCTATACACGAGGCGGTTTCATCTTCGCTAACTGGACTCAACGTCTCGTCAAAATTGTGGAAGAGAACATCGCAACCGGCATCATATATACATACATCATCACAAATGGCTGTAATGAAGAATGAAGTGTATAACAATAGTTTCACAAAAGTGTTGTGTTTCTTGCATTAGACATAAACCAGTGGCTGAGCACTTTACTTCTACTCCTCACTCAGTGAATAACCTTGAGTTGTATTAGTTCCAATGATCTGGGTAATAAACAGGCCTTGAAAAAGTTCTATATAAATTAGGCCAACACCAACAACTACACAACTTAAATATAAAAAGTGATGTTGGGAGTCT
>NW_022686322.1:4313068-4316257 GCF_011630105.1 Anneissia japonica
CCATTACCATAATCATTATCATTATTATTTGTAGTAGTAGTAGCAAAATTCTACCTGGAGGTGTAACAGTGTTAACTGTGCTAAGTGGATTCACACACTCACAACAGCCATTCTCTGGTTGGTGTAGTACAAGTCCTTGCTAAAATGAAAGAAAATAATGAGTTATTAGCAGTAGTTCTTCATATGACTGTTGTGCAATATGGCACAGAATAGACAAGTGATGTTGGTAGTCTATGAGTAAGATACTTACCTGGACAAACCAACTAAATGGCATTGTTCCTTTACGAACACCCTTACAACTAAAACAGTCTGATTTTCCCAGCACGTGCCTGCGCCCACACCCAAGGGTCGTCCACAAGCCATGATCATGGAGAGGAGAGGATGGGATAGTGTTTGCCCAGCTAAGTATCTCAACCACTGAGTATTACACATCACTTCTGATTTGTGTGGTCTATTTCATGAATGCTTACCTGGATAGACCGACTAATTCCCAGAGTAGCACTAAAAAGTCGGAGGAGGGCGTGATCAAAAGAAACTCAAAATGGATAAACACACTCACCTAAAGTGTTGGTTTCAAAACCACTGAAGCCACCAGTTGGTGGAAATGGCAGTTTCCTCTGGGGCCAAAACCCTCCGCATGCCAGTCAAACTTAAAGGACAACTTTACCAATTTTACATAATTTGAGGACTGATTGAGCATACTCAGTTATTTAATTTTGTAATTGTTTATTTTCATGTCATCACTAACATACCATTTTATTAAATTTACTTATATCATGTTTAATTTAATTATTGTCTATATATATGTATGTTAAAAAAAATCCTAAGACAGGACTAACAGGCCTGAGAGCCGGAGTATTTTTCACACTTTAGTTAATCCTAGCCAACTTAGGTTAGATATGGTCTAAAGTATTTGTTAGGTTTCCTTCAATTGTATTGTATCCACTTGTTTATGTTATTGGCTGAATAAAGAATGAATGAATGAATAGGCCACTTTGAAATTACAAATCTTGTGTGTGTATGTTACGTAGACGCCCTAAACAAAATTTGTGATGACGTGCTACTGTAGGTGCATTGCTCAATCTAAGCTTAGTGACAAGGCCACTGTAGTGCATATTATTGGGACGATTTTAGACAAGTTTTTGCATTATTACTATCCTTGTATTCATATAAAATAAAATTGAATGGCAAAGGTACTGTAGGTAAAGAAGTAATTGTAGATCTAGATGAAGAAGACACTGAATGTTGGAGAGTGAAGAGAAAAATATTTGCATATGGCTGTACAACTTGGTTTAGCCTTCAGTCTGTAGATTGAACGATTACACCTAGGCTAGGCTAGTTTTAAAAACTCTACAGTAAACCTAGCTAATATAATCCAAGCATTGAATCTCTTCAAGCAACTCCATCCAAAGTGGGTGTGGTCGTCACTTATTAACCAACTACAAAGGAGTGAGGACAACGCTTGGGCAAGGGCGCAGTCAAGTGCTGGGACAATCGGATGGCTCTATTTTTGTCGTAGGGGTGTTCTTAAAGGAACAATGGCAATTAGTTGGTTTATCCAGGTAAGTATTCACAAAATAGACAAATTTATTCATGCATGTTTCGTGTCAAGAAAGTTTTATAAATAATTAAGTATTTACGTTGGTGCAAGATTCAGGTGCAACATTACAACTGAAGTGACATTCAATCTCTGCGCTTCCATCCATATCGACACATTCGCATACTTCACATCCGTTGCGGTCAAATGTACCTCCCAACTGCAAAAAAAATCATACACAGGGTCACTCATTGCAGTACTTACAGTAGTAGTATTATGTCATTTTTAGTTTTTTGATGCTGGTACAAAAATAAATATCAATATATTAAATAGCACACATCACAAAAACACTATTCTAGCTACATTAAATCTACTAATACAACATAAATTAAGATAATGTATGTTGTATCAGTACATGTAACTAACTATTACAACATACATTATCTTAATTTCGTCTTATTAAAATCAATAATTGCCTGCACTAAAAAATTAGCATACATTCCCATATTACCTGTCAGCTCAGAATTTAAATTTATTATGATTATTGCATACATAAAGTATTTGAATTTTAAAATAATAATTTTTCTATAACGTTTTGAAATAATCTAATTTGATATGTGTACATTTTTACAAGATTGTTATGAACAGGCCTTTATCATCTCTAATATAATTTTTTTCATGATAGCGTTTATGTAAACCCCACAGGCTTGCACTCTACGATTGACATGTGGTAGTTTTAAACATTCCATTTTAAAAATATAAATTTAAATGCAGAGAACCAAAGTTGTTAAGGAAAGCAAATAAACATTTTGAATAAAATGACCTGGGATCAAAACAATGATTATGAAAATAATGTGGATTTTATCTTATTTATAAATAAATTTACATTATTGTAGTAAAGTATTGTTCAAATTTATATATATACACATGCACTCCGAATACATGCCCAAAGTAGAATAGATATGATAGCAAGTGTAGTCTTGTTTTTTTGAGATTTTCACTTACATTCAAAACCAAATCTTCGTTAACAATACAGCGATTTCCACAGCTTAAACGTTCACGTCTTACACACAGTCCAGTATCCCCATAATTATATGGTCGGAATAGATCAAGGAAGCCACTGTTGCTTCTGACATCCCGTTCATAGCCAGCTGGACAGGAACATTGATGATTCGTAAATAGAGGATTGCAAAGAGCGTTGTTGACATCCGTAAGTAAAAGTGACCATGGCGCACCCACTGTCATTGCCGAAAGCTGGGAACAAGTTACCACATAGTTGCAAGATTCATCGCAAGCTGCAAAAAATGTGTATATAACATAGAATTACCATAACATGGTTTATAGTTTATCTCTATTTTATCATGAATTATTTATAAAAAAGTATATCTGGAAGATCCTGTGTTGTCAAATGCTAAGAAGAGGGCATATAATATTGACCTCTGCTATTTGCCATGCATCAAGAACTAGTGCTGTCCAACAATGCATGAAAAGGAGAGTGAGGCATTAGTTATTTTAAACGGATTTGACCTTAAGGCATCTGCATAGGCAGCAGAAGGTCCCGCATGTGGATCCTGGTCAGGTCAACCTTTTTTGTTCACACTTACAGATTTCTCTTTAATGTTACATATATATATATATATATATATATATAT
>NW_022686322.1:4316294-4319777 GCF_011630105.1 Anneissia japonica
ATATATATATAATCCAGTAATGCTATAATTTTATATAAATCTTGAAAATTAAAGAGAAATATATATATTGGACACAATTAAAATCACACCGCATCTTGCAGTCTATCAAGAGCCAGACACAGACATTTTGAATATTTAAAAAAATACTCCTCTCAAACAATCCTATAGAGGGCAGCCTAGTTATAAAAAAATTATGACATCTATACAGGGCGTACGTACAACACCCCTTGCTATAAAGTATGGTCAAAGAGGGCGTTGTTGTGATGCCATACGACTGGAAAGGGTTAACGGTGCTACGCAGCAACTGGAGCTTAGAAGTATCCATAGGGGGAAACTAAAACAATGAAGAGGGTTAAAAACAGTACCTTAAGGAGAAAGTATCTCTAAGGGGAAACTAAAACGACGATAAGGCGAAATCATAGACAAAAGAGTTTCCCCTTAGGAGCCGAATAAAGGAATTTATATATATCTTCTGATCTCTGTTATTTGCAATGCATTTATTCAAACAAAGTGTCTCTTACGTGGTGCTGGTGTTGTAACATGAATGGTTGTCGTTGATCCTGGGGTTGCTGTTGAAGAATGAAGAAATGTTGTTTTAAATAAATTTTATTTTATTTTATTTATTCATTGCATCAAAAATGCATTTGAACTAAATGTCCCCTACAATAAAAAGTTAAAACAATACATAAATACAATAGATATAATATGGAATAGATATATTAAATATTAACAACATAACAATGTTAATTCTTATATATAGGAACAGATGATCATACACAGCAAAACAATAATTACACTATATGGTAAGTACAGTTGTAGGAATAGTTCATTTTTTACAATTTAAATGCTTTAAAAGCTTTACAGATATCTTTTAACCAAAAAAAAAAAAGAGTTACACAAATGACAAAATAAAGCTCTATCTGCACTTTAAAATTTAGTGACATACAAATGTGATATGTCCATATTTGGGTGTATAATGGCATCATCCTGCCCATATTTGAAGACACTACAAAAATTAGTCACATAACATTTGATAATGTGGACTGTAATCATTACTTTCGCAATCCTCTTCATCACTGTGATCGGCACATTCATAACGTCCGTTGCACACAAGATTACGGTGATACAAGCAAGAGCCATCCGAACATTCATGAGCACAATGAGGAGTGGTTGGCGATGTGGAATGCGAGACAGTAGTAGGTGGACGTGTAGGGTGACTGGTTGTTGTATATTCCTCAGTTGTAGTTCTGACTGTACTTGCTGGCTCAGGCACTATGAATTAAAAAGAACAGAAGTAAATAGGGGAACAAATGAATGATAGGATATGAAAAAAATGAGTAACATCTAGGCCTATGCTACATAGTATAGAGTGCTAGGTAGGTCTACAGGTAAGCCTTGCTATGGGAGGAAATTGTTTGTCATAAAATAAAAACATACACTCCTCTCATTATCAGATGAATATTTTTGTGTAAAAAAACGATGACAAAAAGTGCGAAAAAAAATTTCTAAATTACTACTTTATTGGTTTTTTAAAAAAAATTTCAATGCAGTGCTCTTTCGAGTATTTTTGGACTTTCTTTGCATATATGCAGCTACCTCCATTTTGTATCTTTTTGTTTTTGTAGTTTTTGTTTGTATATGACATATTTTTATTATAATTTTGTAATTAGGCCAAAAACAAAGTATTTGGAGCTGCTCCTTGGTACAACAACAAGCGGACCATAGATTATTTGGTCAGGTGGGCATTGGTAATATTGGTGATATTCGTTTTGGCCTTATTGTGTAAATCATTAGAAATTTATTTATTTATTCAAATACTGTACTGATTTTTAATGAATTAAAAAAAACAACTTACTACAGCGTGGACAACACTCTCCTGTAGGTGTGTGTGGAGCCATACCCTATGTAAAATGAACAAAGCAGTAGTAATCTTACGCTCTTTACAAACTACAAAGGTTTATTTGACAAATAACTGTGATTCACTTTCTTCTATACATGTAATATGACATCATCATACTCATCTATGGGCAAATCACACAAAATCTTTCTCATAAAACTTGTTATTGTGGACAGAGTCTCAGATAATAATAATAAATAATATCAAATAATAATAATAATATAATAATAACAATAACTATAATAATAATAATAATAATAATAATAATAATAATAATAATAATAATAATAATAATAATAATAATAATAATAAAATAATAATAATAATAGTTCAATCTTGCTATTTTTTGCCAAAAGCACAATGCACTTTAAATAAGAAATTAAAATCCGGAATTAAGAAAAATATGAATTAAACAAGATGTAATCAGACATGGAAGACAACTTGTAATTATATTGGTGTATTTCTGAGCTATTTTATCAACTTACTACTAATAGCTGTCTGTAAATATGCACAAGTGTGAAGGATTAAATACTTCAATCGAATCTGGGTGGTTGTTACCACGACTTTAGCTGAGGGAGGTGTGGCTGAGGGAGGTGTGGCTGAAGGAGGTGTGGCTTATGGCTTTTAGCGAGCAGAATGAGGCTTAGTTTTGTGCTGGTGATACCTGGTGATACGCCTGTGACGGTGCATGATGACCAGGTCATCCTGGCCTAGATATCAGTCTAGGCCTATAGCGTTAAATTTTATAATATGAATTGGCCTAGTGGGCCTACATTCATCTTTTTGAATATGTTTGATTAATACAATTGTGACATATACTGTCTCAGTGGCGAGCAATCCTGCAAAATATACAAGAAAAGGCGTATGGTACAGTACGTTCGAAATGGATGATTGTTTTATCATCTTCCCTCCTACATTTTCCATACCAAACAAAGAGCAGAATTAAGCAATGACATAATGATTATATGAATATGACTGGGCCAGAAAGGGAACAAGATGCTCCATGGGTGAAAAGTAAAACAAATCACCTTCCTTCGTGAAATATTCTTGGATTATTAACATATAAATATAAGGGAGAGTGACGGACAATGATGCTGTACGTCCGTAGACCAATAACTGAAGGCAATTGTCTATTTTTAATTGACTTATTCTTAGAAGACTAAGTATTAGACCATAGATAGCATGTTTTCATTTTTTTCTGTGATAACGGCCTAATCACTATCCCTAAAATACAGTAAGACTAACTATTATGTAATATAATTTTACTCTGTGTAGGTCTCATAAAATGATAAATTCCAGGGAATTCTAATTTTGTAAAATATAATTCACCAACACAGGGACAACTTTATTATTTTTGTTTACACTGGTTGTATGGTACTGTATTTTGTTATGCTGTGTGATTACCTGCTGGCCACTCTCTGTCAAAGAGTTTGGAATAATGACGCACTACAACTGAAATTATGCATGACATCACCATAAGGATCCACACCTCCCTTGGCTGAAGTCGTGGTATTTTCCCAACAAAACCTTAATGGCCCGGCTGGTTAAGGTGTCTACATAGACAGCAGAATGTCCCAGGTTTGAAA
>NW_022686322.1:4319826-4326958 GCF_011630105.1 Anneissia japonica
ATATACAAGTTCATTTTTTTTCATAGAAATAAAAATATTAAATACCGCTATTGTAAACATGAAAGAAAGTTTGTTACAAGGAATACAATAAATATATCATAGTTCAACTAAAAAAAAGTAAAATATTATTAAGGAAATTTATTGTCTTTGGCAACTAGTACATATTAAGCCAAACCTAAAAAAAAAAAAACCTGCATAAACGGGGAGGGGAAAAACTTACTACTGGGCATAGCATATCACTTTGACACAGGCTAATAGTACACCGAATATCGTTCATGGAATGACACAGACAGCTTTCACACACATCCACTCGCCACTCATCATTAACAGCATAGAAATTTCCATCATCATCTTGGCAGCGATCTGTGTAGAATAAATTAACAGTAATAATTGTGACACCAACAAAAACTACAACACAAAGATGAAATTAGAACTTACCACTTAAAATTTAATATTTTTATAAGTAATAAGTGTAGAGAGAGGTTTGGGATCCTACGAGCTCAGTCGGCTAATCTGGTGGTAGCCACTGTGTGTGTGCTGAACCGTGGAGATCTCTAGGTCCCCGGTTTAATTTCCATCGCTGCCTCTTCTTGTGTTTCAGCTAGAGGGCTGAAATACAAGTTAAAATAGCGCACCGTCTTTCGGATGAGACGTTTAAGCCATTGGTCCTGTGTGCATTTATGGCCCATGTGCACATTAAAGAACGCAGTACACTCTTCGGAAAAGAGTAGGGGATTGTCTCCCGGTGTACTGCCCAATCACCACCAGAAGCACCCCACTGGAAATAAGTCTTCTGCTAGACTTTCGTGGGCTATCCTTCGTGTTTACACCGAATCAATCTAATCCAATCCAATACTTGGTGCATGTTCAGACAAATTTTAAGCACAATGTATCTTCAGGGAAAAGTATACAAATACTGACTGCTCAGTCAATATTTGTTTTATATACTTCATACATATTTTCTAGAAGGCCTAAAAAAGGAATGAAAAGAGTATCCACAAAGTAGGCCTAGGCCTGAAGCCTAGCCTACAGTACTTCTAGGCCCACACGGTCAAAGGGCCAATCTCTCTCGTCATAGAGCTCACAGTTCCCTTTACCGCCGTGCGTGCCATTAATTATACTACAGTGACATTTTAAGTGGGGCCTAGAGATTACAATGCAACAAAGGCAAAAAAAGGGGGGGGGGCTACGTCCAGTAGACCACTTTTGAAAGGTTTTTAGCGACGCCCGACCACACCCACTTTTTTCTAGTCGGGGACATCAGCCTCCCCCCCCCATCGGGGAACTTGGACCCCCTGTCTAGGAAATCCTATCACCGCCACTGAGTGAGCATGTAATATCTTCCTACTAATTATTATCCTTTCTTTCTATTGTATTTCATAATTTACAATAAGAAATTTATCCCTTCTTTCTTACACCTTGCTGATTAAGCATAAGATTAATACATTATTTAGATCTCTTTTTGCAGTGTATATTTAACTTTTGTCATTTTGTATAATTTTGTTTTTCTTTATGTTACTCGCAGAGTATTGTTACAAAAATAATGAGGGCATGAGATCATTCAGGATAGTGGCTTTAAACATTTGGAACAGCCTACCATCATAGCTCTATACCACCAAAGTCATTTTAAATCTAACATGCTAAAGATAGGGTTCTCTTAATAGGAGAAGCTGTATATG
Organism: Anneissia japonica; assembly: GCF_011630105.1. Lineage (NCBI taxonomy): Eukaryota > Metazoa > Echinodermata > Crinoidea > Comatulida > Comatulidae > Anneissia > Anneissia japonica. The sequence continues at coordinate 4,321,506 of NW_022686322.1, forward strand.
TACCAAAATAATGACTTACCAATTGGCTCACAAGTACATTCAATGAAATCAGTGCTATCCAAGTTGACCAACTCATACTGAAAAGAATGCAAACAAAGATTTAAGTAGACCAGGCCAAAGTTTTGTGACCAAAACTGTGTCGCCAAACAAATTTGAGGGTCACCAATTTTATATCCTGCTAAAATTTGATGTATTAAATCTGTGCATTCCAAATATTACTTAAAAGTGTTACTTAATTCTGTTTACTAGTTAGTGACCCATTTTGCATAGGTCTTGGCCTATAGTATGTGTTTTAACATCTAGAGAAGTGGAAATGAAAAGGCCTGGATGTTTGTTCTGGTCATCAGGAAGAAAGTTTGATAACTACTGGACAAGGCTATGGCTTTATGTCAGCTTTGTTCATGTACAGTGGTGGTGCGCCAGCGGGGAGGCGGGTGTCATTTGCCCTTTCATCGAACAGGTCTGGACACAATGCTGTCCAACGCTGCGATAGGTTGTAGGATTAAAAATTTAAAAAAAAAAATAATAATTTGCCTATCCAAATAATGTTATTTTGATTGCTAATCCCTAATATAATGGTCTAAAAGCACAATTTGGACCATACTAAGCCATAAAAACACTTCCTGTGAACCTTACCAAGGATTTCTTATTCTGGCCTGTCTACCGAGGCTCTAGTCGGCCCCTTGGTTTGGACCCCTCCGTCGGACATGTTTTGTTGGGAAATCTCTAGCACCACTGCTGGTAAATTTTATGTTGGTAACACCACATTACCATAGGCCAAAATAGAGGAACGTGAGAATTTGCTTTACTAGTAATAGCCTATTATCAAATTGAACTACTGTGCATGCATGGATTTACAATAAACAGTAAGTTTTAGGATAATTGTGTGCAAAAGTGCGGCCAGTCTAACTGTGGAATCATTCTGTGAGAAAGTTCAAAGATGATTGTGGTATTGGCATGAACTCAGTAACATTCAACAGAGTTGCGCTCTTTGCATTTGATTGTTACTGCTCGAAAAAAAAACTACTTCCTGGGCAATGTTCACTCGGTTAAACTTCTATGCGGCTTGGATAACCTGATCTTAAAGAAAAATGTCATGCAGGCTGAATGAACAGAATTATTTTTGGTTTAACTGTTTGCCTTTACAAAAAATAATGGAGATTATTGGATGTAATCTCATTGTAATGAGCCAGCTGGCTTGGTATTGGTTTCTTTTATTGGTGTGTGATTCACTAATCACTAATTTGATGGTTGGTCTGCATAGGGAAACTTCCTATTTATTGGTTAATCTGACCAGATCAACTAATGTGACTAATAGCAGATAGTTACAGCTATCTACCTTTTACCTATCAGTTAATATCTATATAGCATCTAAAAAAATAGTTATATACAAATCTGTTAATATCTACTTACCCTGACTATCTATTGCCTGCAATAAATATGAGATGAGACAAATTCTAAAAAGCTTTAGAAGACGATGAAAAAGCTATTAAGATTTATTAGTGTCTATTAAACAATAGTTCTATAAATACTAAGAAAGGTTTTTGCTTATATATAAGGTTTTGCAATAGCTCATCTCTAGTACTTGAAGATAAAACAGCAATTATGTCACATTAGTTGTTGATCTGGTCAGATTAACAAATAAATATCAAATTTCACTATGCAGAACTATCAAATACTGCATTTCTAATACAAGTACCATAAAACCTTTTCAAAATTTTTCTGACAAACACAGGGTTTGCCAGAGTCAGTCACATTTGTGAAGACTTAAAACTTACCCCTTCTTGGCAGTCGGTTGGCTGTAAGTCACAAATTTCATAACAAGTGGAATCACAGTTATCATGATCAGTCCATTTGCATTCTACCCAAGGCCTACCAGGTTGTCTCCATTTGCTAACACCATTTTCCTGTAATATTAATGAATAAAATTTTTTTTTTTTTTCATTATTTAAGCCGGGCACTCACTTCGTCATACGACAAATCCAATGCCACTCTCTGTGAGGCCTAGACGACGCGAAGCTGTCTGCTGATTGTGGATTCAAATTATTTATTTGAATCTGTTTATTACCATGAAGCCTCTGCAGTCTAACGGTTATGATGCTCGCCTCAACAGCGAGATGTCTCAGGTTCGAATCCCGTCGGAGATATTTTACGACACAATGTATTTATTTATAGGATAACATTCATTGAGAGCTACACGATATACCATCATGTCCCTTATTCAAACACAGTATTTAACATTGCGAAGATAGCGATGAAGGTATTAAAAAATGCTAGGAGTATGGAAGGCATCTAACATGAATTTTATTATTGCTCTTTTTGAAATCCAATTGTAAAACCGTGCGTATGCGCTGCTAGCTAGGCCTACAGTAGATCAGCATGTTCATTTAATTTTCATTTCACCTTTTTTTTATACAGTAAAATATTCAGAAAATTCGAAAAGGTAATCCATGTTTCCTCACAGAGCCGGCAGGATTACCAAAAAGTAAAATTAATTACTGTCTGAGTGGCTCTCCAAGCAATGGGGGAAACATGGACTAGGTAGGTAAACACTTGCTATTGTATTATCAATGATTTTATGGCAATGACGATCTGTCTAGGCCTTAGTCTTATAGGGCCTATTATTAATTATTCAAAGAAGCTGCTTATTGCCATTTAAAATCAATACAAGGCCTAGTGGCTAAAGGCCAAGCACAGCTAGGCCTACTAGATAGGTATAGGGAGATTTGGCGCTGCAGTTAAACTATTTTAAAAATAAAGATTTGTATTGCTTTACAACATTCTTTTAGATAATATCCTCCTTACAGAGGCCAAATAAATCACTACACCCTCACTGAGTGTGAAATATCAGTAAGATAAAGTTGTGTTGTATTGTATTGCGGGAACAGTCACTTGCACTACCCTGGATACAAATCTGCACTTGTATATCAAGTTGGGGAAGCTACTACACCAAATCACTGTACTAGGTGTGTACCGGCACACAACACCCTCCAATGACCTGGGAAATGGCTGGACCACGGTAGAGATACAAATTTGTGCTACTGTGTGAATACATAAATAATTACCACATGCAATAGACCACTCATACAGAAATGAAAACTAAAGTAAATGCTGTATGCTGATGCTGTGTTCATGCAGAAGCAGGTAATCCTACATGGTACACATTTAAGGATTTAAGTGGAGAGGATGTGCAACAGATAACATGCTTACTCAAGGACAGTAGCAAAGGGCACAGCAGGTGACTGAAACCCCAACATGGAGGTTCAGAAACCAATCATTACTACTGTGCCAACAACAAAATAACAACAATAATAATGAAAAGTATAACATTGCAAGAGGTCCGAATCTCGGGGTTTCGTTGGAATGTAATAAAAAGGCGAGTATCGACCTCTATTTGAATGCTAATAGGGCACCTCCTATCTCGTGGTAGTACATTTTTTTAAACGTTTCAATGTGTGCATACAAAATCTGGGCAGTCGGACCTCTTGAAATACTATACTCTTTAATAATAAAGTTGCAAAGTCTCTTACAAGTGTAACGCCTTCTGGGTGTTCACATGGACATGTCTCCACGCATTCAATACCATCGAAGTAACGATCTTCCGGACAAACACACCCAGGGGAGCAACGCTCTTCATCACTACAGTCTGGATCCCTGTCAGAACAAGTTCGTCGGCAGGCACAAACTTCATCATAATACTGACCTCCCTGGCACACTAAAATTCAGTAAACATCTTGCATTTTAGTGATTATTGTTCACACATTTTGATAATAATTATAATAAAAATTAAAACTACATTTGAAATAATAATAATAATAATAATAATAATAATAATAATAATAAACAGTTCTACATTAATAATAATAATTAAAGTGATAAATCAGCTCGCCTCATTGGATGGAACAGTTGTTCTTTCAACTCATGGATATATTTTTTCCCATTGCACTCATGAACATTCATTATTTGTATAATTGTATACAATTGTATATGTATTATATTTTTGTTCTTGTGTGATTTTAATATACTTGTATAATGTATATTATACTTATTTATTATTGTATCATACTTTTTACTTGTATATTGTATTATCCTTGTATAACTACACAAGTATAATAGAATGTACAAAATTAAATTATAATACAATACATTTTATTGTATTATACTTCAGTTTTTTCATATTCTATTACACAAAAATGTATAATACAATGTTATACAGGAATTGCAATACAATATCTCCAATGACATACAGTACATTGTATTATCCTTGTATACCTGACATAAGTATAATAGAATGTACAAAAATAAATTATAATATAATACACTTATATTATACTTCAGTTTTGTATATTCTATTACAGAAAAATAATGTGTAGTACAATGTTATACAGGAATTGTACAATACAATATCTCCAATGATATACAATTATATGAGTTGGACAAGTAGTCCACTTCATGCGCACACTGCACACCGGCAATTTAAAGTAGTTAGTACTCCTGTAGAAATAAACCCAATTCTTTCCCTCCATCAATTATGGACAATTACAGTAGCATAAAGTTCCTCTAACCACAATTTTTTTTTCTATTTATTTAAGCAATTGTTTAATACAGAGGCATTGCAGGTTTTAAATATTATAATAAACGTAAATGAAGCAAATAAAATGCATTCAATCTGAAAAGTGAAGTAGTAATAAAAATTAGATACCTGGTTCGCAGTGACAGCATTGACCTACAGGCTCAACTAGTTGATAGCCCTCTTCGCAGTGTGTCACATGGCACTCATTGATTGCCCGCTGGTCAGCAAGTGATGTGGTCTCTGGTGTACAAGTTGCAAATCCACATTCGCTTACACGCACACTCTCTCCATACTAAAATCAAAAGAAATATTTAAAATAATAATAGTACTGTTAAACTAAAATTTTATATTTATTTACTAATCATCCATCCATCCATTTATTTCTACAATATTTTGCGAGAGTGGTCCATCCAGCTGAGGTTAATCCTTTGATGACCTTAATAGATATATAAAAGACAATACAAAATAATCTAAAGGCATACATTCGATTGAATTGAATGTTATATTAAAAGGATATATGATAAAACATAATAAAATATAGAGCAAATTCAGTACTGTTTCAGCCAGCCCCTGACATTTGGGGCTTCAAAGTGCTGGAAAACAGAAAAAGTAGATGCAATTATTGTAAACAATATTCACTTAATTGTATAGAAAATGAATTTCACTTTGTATTACATTGTCCAGCTTATAGTGATCTTCGTGAGATTTATCTGGGAAAATATTATTATAATAATCTCACACACCACAAGTATATAAATCTGTTGACAGATGAGCATAGTCAAAACAAGTTAGCAAAAATGTTATATTTTTGCTTGTCTAAAAGAACTTTATTTTTATTTTTTGTCTTTTTTTTGTTTTATATATATATATATATATATAT
>NW_022686322.1:4327181-4355648 GCF_011630105.1 Anneissia japonica
ATTATATATTATATAAAATATTATATATTATATAAAATATTATATATTATATAAAAAATTATATATTATATAATATTTTATATTAATATATAAAAAATTATATATTATATAATTTTTTATATGGAGAAAGTAAAAAATAGAAAAAAAAACATCTTCTTTAACTTTTATATAAAAAAAATATATTCTTATTCAAGAATTGTTTTCAGAAAATTTGATATTTTCCAATAATCTTCCTTCTTACCGTTATCACAAATGTTAAGTTGTATATTCGCTGTCTCTTATACACATCTTTAGGATTGCACCTATACCATCTGTGACACTCACTATAGCGAGAGGCTGCAGGTTTGAATTTCCGCTAGAGAAATTTTTTCATAGAACTTAAAGATAACTATATTTGTTTTTTCTTTGTACTAACACTTAATTATTTTAATCTAACACAATTATTTTGTTTAATGTCCATACGGCCTCGTGGAAGAACACCCACTTGGGTGAACGAGTTTTTTGACCGTTATAAAATAAAGTTGTTATTATTATTATTATTATTATTGAGAATGCTGTTGCTTCCATTAGCCATTTAAGAGTGAGGTTTGTACTATCTTGCATTATTACTGTAAAACTACGGAGCTCATGGTTGGTATGTCTTATTGGAAATTTCTCGCCACATTGAAGCCATTTCAGAAACCCTAAACAATTGGGTAACTGAGGGATAACTAGGCAGAAGAACTTTAAAGAAGCTAAAGTTAAATAGTGCCAGGACCCACGCGTCGATGGTCTAGAAAATTACATTTTTTACAAGACATAGCCTTTCATTCAAAGGATTAAAATTTTTCTTTAATTTATTGTTTTAACATGCATTGCTCTAACATCCTAATTTTCTCGCCTTCTTTCTTGGAGGTGTAATTTTCGCTTCCTCTACCTCTAAATGCTCCGAGATTTCACTATTAAATGTGGTTTTTTATCTCAAAGCCGATGTTTGGCAAGCCTGCTCATGAAGGACGCTGCGCATCTTAAACTGCGGTGGTAGATCTTTCCTGTCATTCGACACTATTTCTACCCCTCCTGTTATCCTCCTACACTTTTGGAGTTCTTAGGAGGTCAGCTTTACCCACCAGAACCAGAACCTCTGTAACACAGCCTAATAAGGCTACCACAGGTGTAGTGAATTAAAAAAATTGAACTTGTTTACAAACAATACATACCCTGTAGATAGTGGGGGTTTCATTTATTCCAAATGATGTTCAGGGAGTCATGTTTAATCAAGGGGACATCCATTTAAACCATGTAATAGTTTTACGTTTCTTTAACTTTTACATGTACAAAATACAGTATATCTTTACATATTGAGTAATAATTGATAATAATTAACAACAATAATAATAATAAGAATTTGTACCTTCAGGACAGCCATAGAAGTTAAATCTTATGCTTGGATTAAATCCTAGTGCCCAAGATGTGATAGTAATTCTCACGTTGGTTACAGACATTCCTTGGTTGGCAAGCGCGATATCAAAATTTACAATCTCATCGCCACTGTCCATTGGTATTTCAAAGTCCTTTAAGAAGACAAAGAATAGACAAACAATCATAACTGGTATTTATGGATATATGCTTGAAAAATAAATGGAATTAAATTAAATTATTTTTAAAATTTTTATCCTATGTCAAACAAGAGACTACATACAGTACTTCAAAATGTCGACAAAAATATTTTATAGGATTTAGCAACATACTTGATTTAAAAGTACAAAACCAGATCCTTCTTCGGACTCCAACTCCAGAGTGAATGAGGTTGGAACGAATGGTCCATTACCCTGAACAGCCATCTTTGAAATGTACACACCAGGTGAAGACCATCCAACAATAATTTGGGGGTAATCATCTGTACTGCCAATCCATGGATCCTGAGCGCCAAGGTAAGTATTTGGTATGCCATTTTCACCATTTACAAATCTGTATTCTTCATATTCATTTAATGGATACTGACAGTCTGTGAATATGAATAAAATCATCATTATAACTATGTAATAGTTTTATATATTTTTTTACTTTAAGTGTAATTTAATTTCCATTGACTAAGGTTGAAATGGTAAAAGGAAATCCCAAATGTTCATACAGTATACAGTACCTGTGGGATTTCATTTCCTTTCATATTTCTTTCACAAATTAAATAAAAACAAAAACAATAATAATAGATGGAGCAATGAAGAATGACAATAGCGAGGAAAACCAAATCAATTATCAAATGGTTCCTCTAATAATGCACATGAAAAATAGCAAATATCACAAAATAATATAATTACTACATGATTTGCAAAATTGAAAGTAGATAAAAAAGTAAATAGAAAAAAAATAAAAATGCATAAGTAAATGGCAAAATTTTATAGACAAAGGTGACAACACTATCGTTGTAGCTTTCCAATACTGTAGATTCAAATGGACACAAACTGACCAAAACTAAAAATAATTTTGTTACATTTTTAGTAAAAAAATGTTTTGTTTTAGAAAATCAAGATTATTACATTTAATTAAATTCTGACAAAAATTAAATTGATGAGTAGTGCTAAAACTTGTCCCATCAAGCAGAATTTAATCCCTAATATTAGCTTGAGATTGATTGTTCTCACAAAAGTAGAAACATTAGTACAAAAGGAAATACTCAAAGAAAGTTGTAATTACAAATTTAGGGGGCTGTGTAAAGAAGTTATTTTTAAGGTGAAAAATAGGTTAAATTAGCTATTAAATATTAATTAAAAAATTAAAATGTCTAATAATAATGATAATTTTTCGGAAAATTCAGAAATAAAAAAAATAATGGGGAAAAGCCAGATAAAAGCCTTCTCCCTATGTTATGTTTTTAAAATACTATTACATCAAATGAAAACTTAAGATACAAGATACACGATACAAGATTCTTTCATTGTCACTAGTACACAAAATACAAGTAGAATTCGTCTTCCTGATGCAAAAAAATTAGTATAGAAGTTAGAAAAAAAATAAACGAAGGACATAAATAAAACAGTATATACAAAATGATACAATTATTAACAAGAGTTAGTTACTATAGTTTATCTATTAAAATCTCATTGTACATATGGATTGAGTTAGGAATAAAAGATCTTCTTAACCTGTTTGTATTGCACTTAATTGGACATAAACGACCGGATCTATTAAAGGTGTATTGCAAGAACAATTATAATTATTTTTCGATAGATAAAAGGGCATCTGTTATACTATTTTAGATGTACTGTCCCCTTAAAATGACAACAAGTATTACAAACTAATTTTGAAATTAAGTTGCACATTTTGCAGTAACATGCAAAATTAACTTGAACATATTGAATTTAAAAAGTGTGTACTGCAATTTTTATACTGGATAATGATAACAAAAAATAATAAAACACTTCCAGTGTTTCTATCATTTTTCACTGTATAATTATGAATAAAAATTAATCAAATAAACTAATTTCTATGTTCAAGTTTATAATGTTTATGTTACTTCAAAAATAGCAAGTTTTTATGATTTTTTTTTTTAAATTTTGCATGGAACAATACATTTTTAAACAATTTTGTTGTCAAGCCTCATCTCCAAAAAAATGGTACACAGTCGCTACAGTTCTAAAATTGAAATTGTTACACTGCCTAGCCGTGTCCAAAATCATCAATATTTCCTACAACTGCTTTCATCTAGACTTTATACCAAAGGTGAAAAGCTTTTCAGAAACATATCACTGTATATTGTACACGTGTTTAAAGCCAAAATAGTTTTAAGACATTCTAAGAATTATGAGTCCTATTAAAATTTCCTCTTTGGAGAAATAAAGTGTCTTAAGTGTCAGGATTAGAGCTACACCTGGTCATTTAAGTTGGCCTTCAGATTTTTGTAACCCATAAGGCAGATATCAACACAGTATATTAGAACAAACAATAGTAGTATTTACTCTACAGCAGATGATGGCAATAAATACACATGATTGAATTGAAAATACGCATCAAATATTTATAAATTTACAATAACTTTTAATAATTTATAAAACCAAGAACCCTTCACCATGAGAAAAAGAAATCAAATCGCATATGAATGTTGAAAGAATTTCATTTGGTTTCCATGGTTTATTCTCATAACTTCACAAGAATAAAAGATCTTATTACCACAATAGAATATAAAATGTTAGATTTAAATGATGCCATTGTAGAGAGAGAGAGAGAACAAAAGGCAGCAAGTGTCCATACAATACAAAAGCATTACCTGGCATAGTTGTAAATGTTGTTGATGGTGCTGGGATTGTAGTACTTTCAGTGTGGCTTACAGGAGTGGGTGTAGTTTCAGAATGAGTATGGACTGTAGTAGTTTCAGGAGTGGGTGGAGTTTCAGAATGAGTATGGACTGTAGTAGTTTCAGGAGTGGGTGGAGTTTCAGAATGAGTATGGACTGTAGTAGTTTCAGGAGTGGGTGGAGTTTCAGAATGAGTATGGACTGTAGTAGCTTCAGGAGTGGGTGTAGTTTCAGAATGAGTATGGACTGTAGTAGTTTCAGGAGTGGGTGTAGTTTCAGAATGAGTATGGACTGTAGTAGTTTCAGGAGTGGGTGTAGTTTCAGATGGAGTATGGACTGTAGTAGTTTGAGGAGTGTGGCTTACAGTAGTAGTTGTAGCTTCAGATGGAGTATGGACTGTAGTAGTTTGAGGAGGTCTAGTGGAAGTTACTGGGGGTGTAGTTTCAGATGGAGTATGGACTGTAGTAGTTTCAGGAGGTCTAGTGGAAGTTACCAGGGGTGGAGTTTCAGAATGAGTATGGACCGTAGTAGTTTCAGGAGGTCTAGTGGAAGTTACAGGAGTGGGAGGTGATCCTGTGGAAGGTAAAAAAATTATTACATCAAATTATAAGCCATGCCCCACATACTATATTCTGGAAAAAAATCTAAAACTATGTTAGTATTTTTGTGAGACACTTTAATTTAGTGTCAAAATTCCTCAGAATACATGTATTTCCATTAGCTGTAATGGAAAAATTTCTCCCAAAAATAAATTCCCCCTCCAATTTTCAAGACTTCTGGATATGCCACATCATCAAACTCATCCTTCTCTTTATAATCCTCATCATCATTGCCATTATCATCATCAAAACTGGCATCATCATCTTTATCATATACAGTACATGCATAAATATATATATTGCATATATATATGTATATATATATTTACCTTTCTTTGATGATATATATATATATATATATATATACTGTCTCTTATAAACCAAATTCTAAATATATTCCTAAATAGTTAGAATATATTCTGTTACCCTAGATTTTGTCTACATTAGACCAAAAACATTTAATGTACAATATAAAATGCAAGATTTATAGTACTTTTTAATGAAAAATGGGCGCCATTTTTTCAGCCATCTTGGAAAAATTACACTATGGTTGTCAAATTTTGTAAGACTTAATTCTAATCATTTATAACATACATTACTACCTAAAAGTATCTTGAATTTACACAAAACCAAAAATATTTTATTCAATATTGCTTTTTCATTAAAATTGATGCTGACCTTTGATCTCCCTAAATTGCATGTTTGGGTAATTTTAAAATGTGACAACCCCTAGAAATCGAAGAACACATAATAAGGATCACTTTTAGCATAGTTGTCATCCATTACGAAACACATTCACTCTATCCTCTATCTTGTGTAAATGAAATTTAAACAGAGGATGATAGCAAAATTGTTGTTAGGCATGTTCAGACAAATTAAAAGTAAGCCCTAAAGTAGCAGTTTACTTGTAGTAAGCCAAGGGTAGTGCGTGTGAAGACGCTGTTTGTATTAAGTTACTTCAACGTTACTACAGATGATTTACTCTTGAGCAGTTTCAGAAATAAGTGTGTTACTTCCACGTGCACACAGAATGTAAGGATCGAATACGCACTACAGGGGACGATTTAGCAGTGAGCAGTCTCAGGAGTACAGTACTTGTAGGTGTGCTACTTCTGTGTGTACATGAAATGTAAGGAATACATGCTCAGATTAGTGCATGTGGATGAATTTACTTCAGAATTCCCAACTAAACCTGACCTTTATTATGACCTTGATTTTTTTCAAAATATAATTACCTACAAATGAATACCAACAATGACATTTCCTGTGATGTGTAAGCCATTGTACACATGATGTTTTCATAACTGTTTACAATTTCAAGAATTTGTGTGCAAATAACTGTTGAGATCAAACGAAAGTGGCAACTATCACTTCTGGAAAATTTGCAGTTACTTTTAAGCTCTGAACTAGCTTTGAAGTAAAAAGAATATGCCCTGGGTAAGCATCGTGCTTACATTCGTCTGTTGTATCATGTGCATTTAAAATTTTAAGTCTCGGAAGGCCGTCTGAACATAACTAATACTGAATATGTGGAACACTGATAGACGATTGCAGTATTTCTTAGATTGTTTCAAATGAAGAGAAATATGGCAAATATCCAATTAATATTCTAAAAGTTATCAAAATACAAAACGTGAACAGTAAATTTGTTGAAAAAATATCAAACCTGTTACAGATGGTGTTGTTGGAGATACAGTTGTTGTGGTGGTTTCTGGAAAGTAAAATGGTTAGATTAAAATAGATATAGTATTCAATGTGAAATGAATCTCTCGAGGCAAGACTTTTTTTATACCTTGTTTCGCAATTTAAATTAAATTTGTGGGCAATTAGCGAACCTGCTGCCACGAAAAACTGAAAATTTCAGAAAAAAATAAGCTTTTCTTTATTTTCATTACGCGCGTCGCTGCCTTAAAATCTTAGTCGCTGCCTAAAAAATAAGATATGTATATTTTTTCCTAATTACATAGATTTCAAGCACACTCCTTACATTCAACAATAAATTATTTTTTTAAAATAATTTTCTCCACCACGATATTTTTGGCAAAACCATTTGCTAATAAACACATTTTTTTTCCGCCCTTCTCAGACGATCTTTAAAAAAATAAGTTTGCGAAACTAGGTATAAAAAAGCATCGCCTAATCAATGAATATGCAATACTAGTCAGCAATTATGTCAGCTGAGTGATGAACTCAATTAGGTTTTACTTCCTGCAACTCATGTTTTACTTTTACTATTTTTGACTTGACTGCCATTATCATTAGTTGTTATCTTGCCTTATATTTATGTGTGCGGAATGTTATTTTAACCTCTGTTTTTAATATGAATGTATGTATGTATTTAATGAAATGAAAATGTTCCTGTTGGAAATCTTCTTTGAACAATACAGAAATCTTGAATCTTGAACTGGATCCAACGAAACCAAACAAAGTGGCAAATATTAAAATATGGCTATAATTAATTAACTATAAATTAATACATAACTTTAGCTTTAAAATGATATATAACTTGATGGATTTATTGATTTCTTTTAATTAAGAATAAGTAATTGAATTTGAAGTATTAATATTAGTCCAAATCAGAAAAAACAGTCAGAATCAATTATAAAAATAACAGTTGGTCAAAGAATTTATATCACCTTGCACAGTGTTAAGTGCCAGTAAATAGTTTTAATAAGCTAAGGAATGATAATAAGCATGTGTTTCAAAGAACTTAAATAGCAGAAGAATGAGCTGTTCCACGTATTTGCATTAAAATCGATGGAACATCCGCCCTCCTGTGGATGCAGTAAAATTTGAACATTTTACTAAGTGGAGAAACTACAGGAAACAAACGAACCAGAGCGGCGCCTTTATTATTACTGTATGGCGCCGCCGCGCGGATGCAGTAAAATTTTTCTCTGTGTACCCACAATGCATTTCGACCGGATGTTCCATTATTTTGGGAAGCTGCTCTATCATCTGCTATTTATTATCTTTGGCGTTTGACAAAAATTTCCCATCTTGTGAACGCATTCTAACAGAATTATTCCTAAAGATGCTGCACTGATTAAAAAATATTCAGATACAACTGGCATACCTATTAATGTTGGGGTTAAGCGAGTGGTTACTACCGATGTAGTGGTGACTTCTGTAAAGAAAGATTGAGAAACAAATTATAATATGTTTTACAAAACAAACCATTTAGTGGAAAAAGATTGCACAAGTGTGTAAAGTGTTTTTGTTGTCTAGCTGAGTATGCCATCATTATATTCTGCCTTATGATCTCCATCACACTAGTGGCTATGATGCAATTTTTTGTAATGTATAGTACACAATAAAATTATTAGCAATATATATTTTGTCATGTGCACTTATTTATGATACTCATAAATCAACATTGCTGGCCTAGGTCTTTTGTAACAATGATGGTTACAACAGGCATTTACAGGTTAACAAATTGTTTTCTACAAATAGGTTAACATACCAGCAGCACATCCTACTACATCGAAACGTATACTAATGCCAGGTTCTGCCCAGTTAACGGCTTTGATCCTGATGGCAGACGTTGCTGCAATACCTTCAGGAAGTACCACGTTAACAACATTTGTGCCATATTCATCACTAGTTGGATAATCGGATAGTCCAAAAAGCTAATGAGAAATTAATAAAAGTAAGTTAATAAATAACAGTAATAATAATTAAAAAAACAACAACCACAACAATAACAATAATAATAATAATAATACATTAATAACAATAATAATAATAATAATAATAATAATAATAATAATAATAATAATAATAATAATAATCATAATAATAATAATAATGCAAGGTCATAATTACTGTTCAGCGCTTTGATCATTTTTGGAAAAGCGCTATATAAATGTTATTATTATTGTTATTATTGTTATAGTGTGGAAATTCCGAAAAAAAAAGAAAAAAAAGAAAAACAAGAAAAGATCAAAGGTGCAGGCAAAAACCTATTAAGAAATTGGTAAACGTATGTTAATAAATAACAATAATAACAAAAATAATAACAACAAAAATAATTATAATAACAATAATAATAATAATAATGCAGCAATTCCAAAAAAGAAGAAAAGATCAAAGATCTAGTGTATGTTTTACCGACTGATTTAATGTCACATGGTAATAGAGAGAGATGACCTAATGGAAGAAGGTACTTCATTCCAACAAGGAGGTATAAAGGTAAGGGGCAGCAAATGCAAATGTTCTTTGGCCATACAGTTTTACATTAAATTTCAGAACAGTGAGAAGGTTTTGCGAAGAAGACTAAAGGCAATAATGAGGAAGACAAGTAAGGTATGGAGGTAAATTGAAAAAAGTGCTTTAAACGTCATGGGGAGCATTATTTACAATATTGGTTCAGAAATATGTTTATGCCTACTCGCGAAAAGGCCACCTTCTGCGGCCTTTCGCAAGGCTGTGAGGTATTTGGTCCAGATTATTTGCAGGATGAATGAAGTAAGTTTTAATGAAAGAATAAATGAAATAAATTTTAATGAAAGAATGAATGAAATAAGTTTAAATGAATTGGGGGACCATCTTTTGTCTTGTCACCCTCCCAGCGTTTGAGCGATTTAAAAGCCAACAATAATTTTAGCTTGAACGTGAACCATCGCTCCCTATGGATCCGCCTAGAAAATTATAATTCTCTGATGCCCAGTCGGCCAAATGCTGCAAGTATTGCCATAACAGAATATTCTAAAGTATAATATTGAATACTGCTTCATCTTTAACTGTAAGTTTAGAAAGACCATTGCAAATGAAAATAAAATTACTTATTAAATTAATTTTATTAATTTTAATAAAATTAACGAGCCAGTAATAATTTTGCTTAATAATAATGATAAAGCAGGTAAGATATTAGGCCTACAGTATCTCTACTGGTAAAGAATATGGTAAAAAATATATTATACAAGTACATGATAAAATGTTATGATGAATGTATTCTGTGGACATTCCTTATTCATCACATATTGACTTCAAGGTCATTTTACAATATATTTTATTCCATTATATTACAGGAACTCCAGTATAAATAACGCAAGTTTAAATGAATTTGGGAACAGTCTTGTCTTGTCACCCTCCAATCTTTTGAGAGACTTAAAGCCAACAATAATATTAGCCTTAAAATTGTTCTCATAAATCACCCCCACACTTAAAGGAAAAAAGCTTTTTACTATTTACTTAAAATCTCTACATTTTTTTACCAGCTAAAATTTAAAAACACTCTAACATGTTAGGGTGGTGGGGGGGGGGGACGACCATCGCCGCCTATGAATCCACCCAGGTGTATCATTTAAATATCCACCTAGGTGTATCATTTAAATATCCACCTAGGTGTATCATTTAAATAATCATTCTGTGAAGCCCAGCCGAACTATAATTTAGGAAGACCTTTGCAAATGAAAGTCAAATCACCTTTTAAATAAAAGAGAACATGAGCCAATAATAATTTTGTTTATAATGTTTAGCAGGTAAGGTACGTATAGGCCTACTGGTAAACAATATAATAAAAAATGGATTATACAATACATGCTAAAATTTGATGGATGTAGACATTCCTTATTCATGTCGTATTGACTTATTTTAGTGATTAACATGGTCAGGAGTTTATAATATTTTTATTACGTTAGTTAGTGAACATATACGTTTGTATCAGCTGCGATCACGGAAGTGGTACGTTAAACCTACCTATACTCCTCTGCTCCTTTCACCGTATTGTACTAACGTAATTTGAATAATGAATTCTCAGATGTGTTGCTTTTGTAGTGCGACAAGTCCTCATCCAATATTTTGAAGATTCATAAATTAGTTTTTTTATGATATTTTATTAGGCATAAATAGGAGCTCAAAATATGCCAGTAATAATAAGGCATTTAAAAGATGGTGCTACAATATAATATTTTTTCCGGAGCTGTCACGCGTCTGGACGGCAATTCGGCACAAACATTAAGGCTTTACTCAATTTATAATATAGATAGATGGTGATCAGGGAAAGATTTATAGTTTGTTACATGGCAGTTGTGATGATCTTAATCATAATGTGTTGATGGTAGGCAGAAATGGATGGAAAAAGGTAATAGCGATAGTAGGAAGTGTGGTTGATGGTAGAAGACTTTTTTTAACACAATTTTATTCAGTTGTGTCATGTACAGTGGTGTATCTAGGAGTCTTAATTGGGGGGGGGATGGGGCTGATGACAGGGCAAAAGGCGAAGTGATGATTAAGTGAGTCTCATCTTAATCATCATAAGCGAGGGGAATTCGCATGCAAATGGTGGGGGGGGGGCCCTTTGATTTTTTAGGGTGGTGTCCACTCCCTAGATATGCCACTGATAATGAACATAAAAATTTCAGTTACAAAATAAGTTTACCTTTGGATCTGATGTGCCAACATCAGTTACTGGTACAAATACTTCCGTTTCTGGTATGCGATATTCAATTTCAATTTGAGTGGCTGAATAATCTATATATGGTTGGACTAGTACTTTATTGACAGTAACTGGATCATCAAAATCAATCTCAACCCAGGGTTCAGAAGTTATATCATCTGCATGTACTAGCCATGGGTCTTCTTCGCCAATCCTTGTACCAGATCCAGTATCATCATCATATGTAGATCTCTCTCCAATTATGACATCATTCATACCAAGAACATCATCACAATCTATAATGAAAGAAGAAAATCGAAATTATTATGAACACCTACTTCAATGCTCATGTCATTAACAAAAAGATCATATGCCTACTGCTGAGTACATGTATGTATAGTTTTTTAATTGGTAATTAATCACTTTGAATTCCGTGATGCAACCATTTGGTTTATAAAAACAAACAATTCATTTGTTACTGTTTAATAAAAAAAAAACTTATACATTTGTTTACAACATTTTTTGTAATCCAAGACAAGGATAGATAATGAATAATTTAATAAACTAAACTAATGATTTCATTTTTATTATGTTTGGCTTAAATTTACTAAACATTATTTAAATAAGTTGAAGAAATTGGTTTTGAATTATCTATTGTTGCTTCAAGTTGTATTTTGTTTTAAGAGCATTATTTATTTATTTATTTATTTTTATTTAATTGCAAAAATAATTGCAAGAGAAAGAAAATTATTATATAGAGATGTAAAAAAAGTATTTTAGTTCTTGAATCACTATTAGCCTGGTTTGTCCTCAGCAATTGGCAACAGATTTCTTTGACACGACAGACCAATGTGTTCCCCGCCTTTGGATCGCATGCGGGCGTATTATCTTATTTTGAAACAATTGCACAGCCATAGTGATTGACTGTAAGTAGTGCGCATTGAGAAAAAGAAGGTGTTGTCCATTTTGCCATGTTTAATTTTTTTTCAAAATTATCATCTTTGCTATTAGATATGCCAGAAATTTCCAGCATTTGACTATAGTTCATTACCCCCATACTTACCTGCTGAGTCTCTTCCAACTATTTATAAAGGTCAGGTTCTAAAACAACTAAATAAGGTTGACAAGAGGAAGTCCACACTCCCATCCAATATACCTTTAAGACTAGTCAAAAAGTTTGCTCCTGAGTTAACTGTTCTTTTATGTATGCTTTTTAATTTAGCTATAAGACAAGGAGTTTTCCCCAAATCCGGGAAAACTGCTATTTTAGTACCAATACCTAAGGTTCCAAAGGTGTCCACAATAGACGACTTTCAATCTAAAGCCCTTACTCCGATTTTTGTTAAGGTGCTTTGAAACATTCCTTGTGGAATGGGTAATAGAAGATATCCATAAAAAGCTTGACATTCAGAAATTAAACAACAAAGGAACATTAAAAAAGCATCTACAGCACATATGTTGCACGTCATTGTTCAAGGGCTTGACAAACCTGGCTACTTTGCCAACCTGTGTACAAATGATTACACTAAAGCTTTTGATTTAGTGGATCACAATATTATTGCAAAAAAACTCATTGACATCGGAGTTAGACGCTCTGTCATCCAAATTATATTAAGTTTTCTCTTTCAATCTTACGCACAATACCAGATATCATGGGCAATTATCCCTTAAAACCTGCATCACTTTCGGTGTCCCACAAGGTACCAAACTTGGACCTATTTTATTTTTAATTAATGATGCAGCTATTGGGGAATACAAACGCTGGAAATACGTTGATGATTTAACTATATGTGAAATCATTCCCCGTAATAACCAATCTTGTATGCAAAGGTTTTTGGATGACATCTCATTGTGGTGTAACTCAAACCACATGACAAACCTTCAAAATGCAATTTCCTACAAATAAATTTTTTTCGTCAACTGCAAATAATACCTCAACTCACACTCTCTAATCAACCCATAGAGAAAGTCTCCCATATAAATCTTCTTGGGGTTACACCATTCAGGACAACCTGAATCCCAAGTTTCAGAGATGGTTTCAAGAGCTTCAAAAAGGTTATTTTCCTTATGTATTCTAAAAAGAGCCAATACTTCAATCAAGGACATTGTTAAAGTATTGCTCTCAGGTTTGGTACAGCTCAATCACCAAATACCAATGTCTGAAAATTGAACGTGTCCAAAAAAGGGCCTGCTGAATTATTTTAGGGCAATGCACCACTCATATATTTTAGATCTCTACTTACTCTTGATCTTAACAATCTCGAATCAAGGAGAAACATAATATTGCTGAAATTTGGTGAAAAACTTTTGAAATCTGATAGGCATAGGCATCTACTACCCCCCAATGTTACTTGTACTAGAACCTACTGCAATATTCCGACCTATTAAATAGATACCGGTAAAATTACTAATGTATAAGAATACCGATAATGGGAAATGTGCAATATATTACTGTACAAATATAATTTAAACACTGCAACTAAAATGATAATAATGATAATTAATGAAGTGACCTTCTTTTGTATTTTCTATATTAATGATGATAATTTGACCTATTTTTGTTTTTTGTAATGAATTGTATTTTTAATGTTTTTTATCTTTGGCATTTTGTTGTATTGTATTTGTGAATAAGTTTTGTGAATTAGTTTTGTGATCCAAACCATTTCAGCTTCGGCTGCTGTTTTCAATTGTTTCTGTATGTTAAAAAAAAGAACAATTTGGCAATGACCGCATAGAGAAAAGAAGGTGTTGTCCATTTTGCCATGTTTAATTTTTTGGTAAACTAAGCCTGCTGAGCATTTCGTGGTGGGGAACTCATTAAAATTGAAAGCCATTGGGCAAACATTCTTTACACGCTGCAGCAGCTTTGTACTTCGCTCAGCTTGCATAGTGCTGCATGCACAGACCTTTTTCGAGTGATCTCCTTCTCAATTAATACCTCCATGGACTAAAGAAGAATGTTATGCAGGCTGCTACACTGGACTTTGATCGGTCGAACTGACAAGCAGTGGCATATCTATAAGTCTTGAAATGAGGGTGCTAATGGGGTGTGAAGGTGAAGTGGGGGGGGGCTTTATTATTAGTTGAGGGGCATAATTCGGAAAATAAGGTGATTTTTAACTACCGGTACTTGACTGTGATTTTTTTTTTGAAAACAAGTCATTTTTATTTTTTTTTGGGGGGGGGGGGAGGAGTTGGCGTGTGCACCCCTAGATACGACACTGCTGACAAGGTAAATGGTTAATTTTGTATCAGGCAGTTTTTAGATTCTTATTATAATAAAACTTACGTTGTTCTGTGGCTGTAACTGTAACTATTGTGGTCTCTTCTGGTGTCTGTGTAGTAGTTTGTATTGTTTGTGTAGTACTAGAAACAGTTCTCTCTGTTGATACTGTGGATGATGGAGATGTTGTTGACCAAATTGTTACTATGGTGGTGGTAGGTTCCTCAGTTGTTGATTCCTCGGTTGTGGTAGGTTCCTCAGTTGTTGGTTCCTCGGTTGTGGTTGGCTCCTCGGTTGTGGGTGGTTCCTCGGTTGTGGTTGTTGGTTCCTCGGTTGTGGTTGGTTCCTCGGTTGTGGTTGTTGGTTCCTCGGTTGTGGTTGGTTCCTCGGTTGTGGTTGTTGGTTCCTCGGTTG
Source organism: Anneissia japonica (assembly GCF_011630105.1). Classification (NCBI taxonomy): domain Eukaryota; kingdom Metazoa; phylum Echinodermata; class Crinoidea; order Comatulida; family Comatulidae; genus Anneissia; species Anneissia japonica. The sequence goes on from NW_022686322.1 coordinate 4,342,070, forward strand.
TGGTTGTTGGTTCTTCGGTTGTGGTTGTTGGTTCCTCAGTTGTGGTTGTTGGTTCCTCGGTTGTGGTTGTTGGTTCCTCGGTTGTTGTTGTTGGTTCCTCGGTTGTGGTTGTTGGTTCCTCAGTTGTGGTTGTAATTACAGTGGTAGTTATTACTGTAGTTGGCTCTAAAAATTATGAAAATACTATTGAAAAACCAGAAAGTAATTGGAGGGTCTTGAGATTAAATCTGACTGGTGTCATTAATTCTACAAGTTCTGTTACCTAGTCAGAGGGCACCCCATTAAAAATATATCATGTGATGAACTAAAAAGCTACGAAACGTCATACTTGAATTGCATATTTTTCAACAGTGAAACAATTTATTTGATTTTATTGAAACTTTATGAGAACAAGAGATTTTCTCACCAGTCAATAAATAATAAAAATTTTCTATTGGTCGGTAATCAATTGAAGGATTTTTGAAGTAGGTCAATAAATCAGTGTTTCAATCTCTGTATCCTTGAAAATATGCAACTTACTTTGTCTTGGTGTTAGAAGGGAGAAGTGCTGCTGCAAATTTGCATAGCAATTTGCCACAATGTTTCTTAATAATCCCTTACACAACCCACTGGATGTCATGGAAGACATTTATTTTTAACAGGATCACTAAACCCGAAAGTAAATCAACAAGCTATCTAACGTAATATCCAATTATGATAAAAATTATGAACCAAACAATATACTGAACATACCATTCAAGTAACAACCATAGACTTCAATCCTAAATGAAGGATCGGCAGCAGATCCATCTAACTCAATGAGATGGAGAATGATTTGTTGTGTTGGTTCCAAATCTTCTGGCAAGTCAATATCCCTGAACGTAACTGGATCCACCTTTTCAACCACATACCTTTCAGACTAAAACATATATATATACTTACAGGTAAGTTTTATATTTCAATTAATATTTTTATTCAATTAACTGTTGTGTTTCATGTAGTTCACATATTTATATTAAAAAGACATTTTCTCCAAAGTAAGGTATAGTTTAAACTAGGATATTGTGTTGGTTAAAATCCCTAATTTTACATTCTTGAGTTATTGGTGAAAGCAACACAATTGCAGATTCAAAGGGGAGGGGGAACCAAGCCGGCCAGCACCTCCCCCTAAGTTTTTCAAAATGAAAAAAAATGGAGAAAAAAACACCCTTTTACGGAATATATGAGAAAAAGTAATTTGTGTCGGCAGGTGACCTCCGTAACCGCTGGTTTCAGACAACTATACTGTGCCTAAGCCGTCAAGCATGAGTGGGACCAGAGAGGAGCATCATTTGCGCACTGATTCTGTCTCTCACTTCCTCACTTGCTTTCGTTACAGTGTCCAGATTTTTCAGTTACCAGTAGGTTCGAAAATACTTTCCTCTTAAGAAACACCGACCGTTTTCAGCTCATACACTGTCTCTTATACACATCTGAACCATACATTTATTTTTTCTTTCTCAAATTTATATTCAATACCGTTATGGACGCTAGTGCGAGGAAGAGAAGTAGAGGTAATTTTCGAGGGAGAGTTCAAGCCAACAGGCCAGTATTGTATTTTTATATATTTATATTTCATATTTACTGTCTTAACTATCTCTACAACGTTTGTGTAACGTTTTTGATAACTTGATGTCCATTACTTTATCATTGGGTAAACTCATTAGCCTTATTTTTTACCCGATCGGGTATATCCTATCTTGACCCCATTAATTCTCATTACCTACAATGGTATGTCAATCTTGTTCCGGTTGACCATTTACTTAGATTGATGGACGATCCGACTCTCTCAATGTTAAATTTTTTGGAAGTTTGTTTGTCATTATTAATAATAATTATTTCTTCTTTAGTACTCCGAATGTTTCTTATTTACAATAATCCCAACACCTTTTCGCACTCCCAGGTAGATTTAATCCAGTACTGTTCGCTGGTATTTTCAGAGTACTTCCAGAACATCTGTGTGTCAATCTCTCTACCCAGAGAAGTAAAATGGGTACCTGATGTAATGATATTTACTGGTCAGTTTGCAATGCACTGCCAGGGGCCCCAAGTGTCCTGCAACTCGCAGGAGTCGCCAAAAAATCAAGAAGGCCTCCCGCACTCCTGCGAGCAAGCAAGAGCCTCCTAGAAAATAACTCATTTCCTGCATATTCAAAATATTTGCATGTTTTTACCATTATTTAATATTGTACAATCCATTGTCTTAGGAAGTCTGAGTACCAATTGGTATCACCATGCAGAGCAATATATAATTTGATGTGTTAAAGCTCATTTTACAAGATCTCCCAGATGTGGATTCTTTCAACTTAGGGCCCCTGCACTGCTTTCCAACTACGGTATGAATCCCTCTATAGAGTGGCAAATCCAGGGGTGTCATAATCCAACACACTCAAATAGGGACTATTGTTTGGGAGATGTTTCGTTTATGGTGCTCTGAGATGGACTGAATGGGTGTTCCATTTTGGGAACAAAGGTAATTTGTTGGTTTATCCAATTAAGTATTCAGAAAATAGACTATTAGAAAATTACTACACATTAGCATTATTTATTAATATTTTTATCTTACTTCGTCTCCCTCACTTATCATGACAAAGTCTTGAGTTTCGTCATTGTAGACACCCACTTCTGCAGTCAATTCTGTGACTTCACTTTCCATTTCAACAATCTTAATTTTCTTTACAATTGTCTCATGGTCGAATACAATAGTAAGAGATTCATGATCTTCAGATAAGGATGGGTACCATGGTTCATCTGATGGTGAGTCCTGACCATCGTGCAATCGGAATGTAACTTCCAATCCGTCCTCCATCCCGAGGTTCAGATTACATGGTGCTGAAGAATGGGAAAAAATCATTATCATCATTATTATTTTTATAATTTTCATTATTGCTATTATTGTCATTATTATTATTACATATGTATTTATTTATTTATTGAACATCTTTATACAGGATAACATATCAGGAGGGTGTAACAACCTGTTTTACAGATGGCCCTGTGTATTAATAAAATTAAAAAGAGACTTAATTACAAATATGATAAAAAGCTTCATCTAAAACACAGAATACACAAAATTTTGTTGCAATACACTGAAAAAGTTAAAATCACAAGGTAAGGTAATAAAATTAATGATAAAAGCCTTTATCCCATATTAAAATAGTACAATTCAGTGTAAAAGTAAAAAGATGAGTCAAATTATTTTAAGAAATTAGACAGTTTAGTCAAAAAAACAATATGCAAGTATAAGATATGTAAATTTAAGATTATTTTAAAAGCGGTAGCTTAATTTAGATTTTATTAACTAAAAATTAGTGTATGCAATTTTTGAGAGTAAATTTTGTGCAGAGATTTAAGCTCAGTGCAGAGATTTACAGCAAGCTCTGTCCAGGCTATCAAATTTTATTTGACAAAAATCTCTTGTATGACCATATATAGTCATATATGCCTATTTATGGTTATGATGTGACCATATTTAGGCATGTCAAATATTTTTGTCAAATAGAATTTTATAGTGTGAACAGGGCTTTAGATTGATTTTGTTATGTATTTTAGTGAGGTGTTTGCATGCAAGATTTTGATCTCTAGTCCATGGTATTGTATGTGTTGGACATTTTCAATCAACTGATCTCCAAGATGGATATTAAATTTATGGGACTGAACAACGTGTTTGTTTTTTTATAAGCATACTTTTAGTTTTTTCGATGTTCATTTTTAATTTGTTACTTGCATACCACTCCTCAGGACTTAAACAGAAAATGTACAGTAAATTGTTTTTAGTTTCATTTAATTTCTTCAACATTTATTCAACCATTTATATGGAAATAAAACAAATCAAAGTTACAGTATACATAGAAAATGGTTAAGGGACGACATAGAAACTCTTAAAGTCCATCACTGTCACCCCTCTTCGAAGACAGCAAAACAAGATTAAACATGAAAATGAACAGAAAATAGACACTCTTTCATATAAATAAGATAAAAACATAATGTAATTCAATTCCCAAACTCTAATTATTTTTATTATTAAAGAGTTAATATGTCATGTAATTATTATGTTTTGGAGCTTTCATTAGTTTTAATTTATATTGAACTATAGTTTTTGAATAAAAGTTGTTATATATATATATATATATATATATATATATATCCTGAAGCGTAAACAACATTGTCAGCATAAATGCATACATCCAAACATTCAAAGCACAAATTGACTATTGAAAAAACATCATAATATATAGAATTAGTTGTGCATGACACCATGACTTTTACTATAACATTCTTAAATAATAAAAATTACATAAATTGTTTTTAAAGAAATGTGGTACTTACCTTCAGTAGTAGTTGTAGTTTCTGTAGTCGTAGTAGTAATGGTGGTTGTTGTAATTATTTCTGTGGTTGTAGTCTCAGTTGTGGTGGTTTCAGTTGGCGTTGTTGTAATAATTGTTGTTGTTGTTTCTGTTGTGGTTGTAGGTTCTGGTGTGGTTGTAGGTTCTGGTGTGGTTGTAGGTTCTGGTGTGGTTGTAGGTTCTGGTGTGGTGGTTGTAGGTTCCGGTGTAGTGGTTGTAGGTTCCGGTGCGCTTGTAGGTTCCGGTGTAGTAGTTGGGGGTTCCGGTGTAGTAGTTGGGGCTTCAGTTGTGGTTGGAGCTTCAGTAGTGGTTGGAGCTTCAGTAGTGGTAGGGGCTTCAGTTGTGGTTGGTTCTGTGTGTAATATATGACCATTCTTTGCCTTAGTGCAACACATTTAATACATAGAAAGTTTCTGAATAACATTTATTTGATAAAACAATCGGTGTAAACCACTTTGGTACACAAGAGACCATGTAAAATGCTAGAGGGGTTTAGAAGGTTGTAGAAACACTTTAGAAGCTAATAAGCTCTATTGGCCAATTATGAAATAATGGCTCCTAAGGCTTCTATTTGCTACAGGGTCTGAAACAATGGTAATGGATATAGACTTGTATAGCACATGATTCTAGGACTCTATGCGATTTCAACAAATGTCCAAAAGACGTTGAATAAAAGAAACAAATAACTTGACTATACACGCCCGTATGCAGGATTTTTATTGGGTGGGTGCGAATATGTAGAGAGTGGACCAAAATGGCTAGGGGACAGAGCCCTGCTAGGGTCAAGGTGGTGGGGCTCAACCATTTGTTATTTACTTGAGGTCTTATTTAATTGATTTATGATGATGTACTATGAAGTATTAAAGAGTTTTCATTAGCAGATCAAGGAATTCGAAATAGGGGGTGGGAGGCGGGGGCCAGGTAGGGACTTCCACAGATGGATGGTCTATACCACGTCAGCCCCACCATGGTTAGGGCTGAGCAAGGAAAATTTATAATGGCTCCTCTAGATGGCTGGAAATAGCACTCTCAGACCTAACTTTGATTATATTTATTATTATTTTTTCTACATTAAAAAAAAAAAAAATTAGGAGTGTGGGTAGGGAGGAGGGCGGGGAACTCTGGCTGGCTGGTCACCACCCCACCCCCTTTTGAATAAGCCACTGATCATCACATTCCTTCATTGCTGCAGTTGAGGATAGACTGGGTTAGATAGAGGACCAAGAGCCTCATTGACAATCCCACAAGAAAAAGTCAAACAAAGAATTGCATCCCTTAGTTGGAAATACTTTATATTTCCAAATTATAAATTTGTTATTGATCACTCAACATGGGGTCCAAGGTAAACCCCTCAGATGATGTAAGCGGCAGCGAAAAACTACTCAAAAAGCTTAAAATACAGTTAGCTTGTTTTCTGGTACAGTAGTAGTATGCACACTGAAACTCTTTGCAGCTCTTTGCAATATGATGAAAATTATTGTTATTAAATATTAACATGTATTACATATTACCCCCATTATTATGTTGCAATAAGATCAGAAAGAAGTTTACCTATATTTTACCCGAATGCTGTGTTACTAAATAGTAGGTGTTTTTTTAAAAGTGTTACTGTGCTTAGATCAACTTCCAAAGTAATGTTTTGTTAAAATATTATTATTGTTATTAAATACAGTAGGTCCAAAGAAAAATTATTTATTGAGTTTGAGTATGTTATATTTTTCCACCGTCATATTACAGAACAAGAGAAAAATAAAAGTTCTGGAAGAAAGAAAAGCTACCTTCAGTTGGGGCTGGAACTATCCTACATTTTTTATTTTATATTTTATTGCATCATAATAGTTTTTAAATTTATATTGTCATGTCATTTTTTTTGTATTGGACCCCACTGGAAATAAGTTGTTTTAATTTTCGAATTTATGGGTTATCCTGGTTTCATATTTTAATATTCTATGTTTTTTTTATTGTAATAATATTGAAGCATTCTTCTACCAAAAGAATGCTTTTTTACGAGAATAACAGATTCAGTGGCACGAGGCCATAGCCTTGGAATTCAGCCTACTTTATTCAGATCTCAGGTGCGCAGACATGCTTTTTCTGTGCGCTTAATAAATGAATGGAACTCACTACCAAATTTTGTTGTAATTGCTAAGTCTATAAACCAGTTCAAAACTTAACTTGCAAAAGCTCGCAAAAACCACCCAAAACTCTTCAATCCATATTATGAACTTAAATGCCCATGCACAAGGGGCTCATAAGCAAGACGCTTCAAGAGTCTCTACTATCAAGTAAACAAGTAAGAAACCGAATAAAAAACAAACAAACAAACAGAAAACTAAGAGTTGTTTCTTGTTAAATTTGTGTTCCCCTACATTAACAGAGTTTGCTCATAAGAGTGTTGTTGTGACAGCAGCAGGCTTATCACTGGATATTCCAAATGCAATATTTTTCTCATTTCTACTTTTGTTTCGGAAGGCAGGTCGGAGGGGAGAGGACAGACAAAAAGTAGCCACTTGGCCCCCCTAGATTTAAATAGGGGGTTGGACTATAGGCTAATCACATGTATCTGTAAAAAAACGTTTATTACAAAAACCAATAATGTAAATACAGAAGAAAAACCCGGTGGAAGTGTGGTGATGTGCCAGATCACAGACGAAAATGACATCAGATTTGTGGAAGATCAGAGCAAAAGGAAATGCATGGGTGAAAGCCAAAAGGAACCCTATGGATAGAAAACGTTACACATGAAGCCAAAAACTACAGTTCAAATAGGGAACTGGAATGTCCATACTATGTACGTGACTGGAACAACAGCAGAGGTAGCAAACGTTATGGCCTTACGTGCATCATAGCACAAAGAGGATAGGTGAGATGTGGTGATTGTTATCAAATGGGTTCATAGAAATATTATTTATTGAGTTTTATTAGCTTTTATTGAGAAGCATCCTTTTTGTTTAATGTTATGTTGCAAAACAAATGAATAATAAAAGTTCTGGGAAGAAAGAAAAAACCTACCGCAACTTTCACTTGGACTGCCAACATGGGTGGTGGTGTTGTTGTGCCAGGGGGTGGTGTTTCAGTTGTAGGCACAGATGTTGTTGTAGAAATTTCTGAAAAACAAAGTACATATAAAGAGTATAAACAAAAATTTGTCTCACCATTAAATGTCACTTCCATTTTGCTCTAAGTTTTGAAAACTTTTATTAGTTTATCCAGGTAAGTGTTCACAAAATATACTAAAGCACTTCATCTTGAAATAGGCGGTCAGCACAAAGAAGGTTATGACTTAAGGGCTTAGCCAGCGAGCCACCCGGCCGTTTTTTGGACGGCCAACAATTACTTAGGATGGCCACTTTTACCGTGACAGCTTGGATGGTTTGGCCTATTAAGTTCGGCCTAGCCTAGTTGGGGCTGGTTTACCTTTAGCAAATTCTTTATATTCTTCAAATCTATCAAATGTTGCATTAAACTAAAGCATATATTGGACAACCTATTTCATTTTTCTGGCTAAACCTCTGTTACAAATGAAGAATAGGTAGTCAAATAGAAAACAATAATTGATGGAGAAGGATAGTTGAGAAGGATATACTTACTTTGATTGAAGTTGACCAGAAGAAGGATGAACAAGCACAAAGAAATGAAGTGAAATAAGATAAAGAAAATCAAAAAGTAAGAAAATCAGAAACTATTCTAAATCAATGTTTTAGCATTTTTACATATTACAATAATTACAATTATCAAACAAAATCATTAGTGATGTTCTTAGTTTATGAGTGAGATACTTACCTGTATAAACTGATAAATGCCTAAGTTTAATTTGAGAGTTACCTCTCTATAACGTAGCAAACGTTATGGCCTTACGTGCATCATGGCACAATGAGGATAGGTGAGATGTGGTGATTGTTATCAAATGGGTTCATATATTAGCTTTTATTGAGAAGCATCCTTTTTGTTTAATGTTATGTTGCAAAACAAATGAATAATAAAAGTTCTGGGAAGAAAGAAAAAACCTACCGCAACTTTCACTTGGACTGCCAACATCGCAAAATTCCCACCTTCTGTTTGGATCTGTCGTATAACACCATGCGGTGTTATCCTGATCGGGGTTACGGCAGTTGTTGTTGTTAAGCAAACCGTCATCTGGATAACTTTCTGGAGTGTATGAATGCGAATGCGGTGTCTGTGATGCCCAGTCTTGACATGTAAAACCGCTGGTTGTGGTATGTACCGAGCCTCGATAATCGTAAGCATTTGGCATTTCATAACATTCAGGGACTTTCCAAGTAAAAAAACAAGAAAAAAAAATCAATGAAATGATTTGGAAAAAATGATGACTGTTTGCAAAATGTACTGAGCTTTAACTCTCATCCCATAACATTCACAAACTTTCCAGCTAAAGTAAACAAAAAAAAAATACATGGAATGAATTGGATTTAGGAATATTGAATGAATGATTTGTTTCCTCATCTCATATTAATAATGTCATTTTAAATCAAAATATACAGTTGGAGGCACAGATGTTGTGCCGGTGTGTGGTGTTGTTGTACCGGGGTGTGGTGTTTCAGTTGGAGGCACAGATGCTGTGCCGGGGTGTGGTGTTGTTGTACCGGGGTGTGGTGTTTCAGTTGGAGGCACAGATGCTGTGCCGGTGTGTGGTGTTGTTGTACCGGGGTGTGGTGTTTCAGTTGGAGGCACAGATGTTGTGCCGGTGTGTGGTGTTGTTGTATCGGGGTGTGGTGTTTCAGTTGGAGGCACAGATGTTGTGCCAGTGTGTGGTGTTGTTGTACCAGGATGTAGTGTTTCAGTTGGAGGCACAGATGTTGTGCCGGTGTGTGGTGTTGTTGTACCGGGGTTTTGTGTTTCAGTTGGAGGCACAGATGTTGTGCCGGTGTGTGGTGTTGTTGTACCGGGGTGTGGTGTTTCAGTTGGAGGCACAGATGTTGTGCCGGTGTGTGGTGTTGTTGTACCAGGGTGTGGTGTTTCAGTTGGAGGCACAGATGTTGTGCCGGTGTGTGGTGTTGTTGTATCGGGGTGTGGTGTTTCCGTTGTGCCGGTGTATAATAATAATAAAGAATAATAATATAATAATAATGGAAAAACCCCAATAACATATGAAAATGTAATAATAAAAATAATAGTTATCTTCTTAAATATATTGTAGTGTTCTGCAGTGATAGTCACATTTAAAGCTTGAATGAACTTTGTAACACTACTTTTAAAGAATTTGCATACTTACATGTAAATCTCTGTATAAAAGAAAACTCATAGAATTTGTACTTTTTATGTAGAAATAATTATGTAGCACTTTAATCATTATGAAATCAATTCCAAGTGCTTATCTATAAGAACCTAAAAGCCTTCACAGCTTTCAAGTAAAGAGCTAGTGGTAATCAGTTACTGAATCAGACTGGATCAGTATACAATATATGTATTAACATATATGTTATATTAATAACATATATGTTGTATTAATATATATGTTATATACTATATTAATATATATATTAATAACACAGTAGTTGATATGAAGGATGCATTTGCTATTATGTGAAATGCAACAACTATACAATGAATATAGATATCAACTTCAACTCCAATTTGTGTAACAAAAAAAGCAAAGCTTTTAAACATGACAGCAGTCATACAAAATAACAAATAGCTAAAAATACAATAACTTAAATCAATGAGCAAGTACCTGAAAAAATATGACTTTAGGGTTTGTTGAAATGCTTAATTTTGGGCAGATACAGTGGTAACGAGTTCCAGAATATTGGGCCAGCGACAAAGATAGTATGTGAACAAAAGTTGCGCATAAAAGTTTATGGTAGAAGTGATGTTTCTAACATCCAAAAAGGGTTTAGTTAACTCAAGTTGACTCCTTTAAGGACTCAAACTGTAGGTTACAAATACGAATAGACTTTCTCCGAATGTCAATCACACTTAAATGACCAATCAGAACAGGCACACATATTGTTCAACAAATGCACATAGTTAGGCTTGTTTACAGTCATTTTTGTGGGATGTTCTTAACAAAAATATCCAAGAGGCTGGGCTTAGTTGGAAGGCCCATACAAAAATTTTCTATAGAATTCTATAAAGAAAATTCTATAGATTTTCTATATAGTATTCTATAGAGTATCTATAGAAAATTTTATATAAGTTCTATAGAATATTTCAAACAAATTCTATAGAAAATATATAAAAACATTCTATACAATCTCTAAAGAATTTCTATACAATTTCTAAAGGATTTCTATAAAATTTCTAAAGGATTTCTATACAATTTCTAAAGAAAATAACAAGTGTTTCTATAGAGAGTAACGCTGTTATACTTTCTTTTCTATAGAAAACTATTATTTTCTATAGAAATTGACAATACTTCTATAGAAAAGAACAGCATTTCTATAGAAATTATTGCAAATATATATTTTTTTCTATAGAAAACTTTGTAAATTTCTATGGAAAATAACAGCAAATCTATAGAAAGTAACGCTGTTATAATTTCTTTCCTATAGAAAACTTATTTTCTATAGAAATGCACAATACCTCTATAGAAAAGAACAGCATTTCTATAGAAAGTAACGCTGTTATATGTTATGTTCTTTTTCTATAGAAAACTATTATTTTCTATAGAAATTCACAATACTTCTATAGAAAAGAACAGCATTTCTATAGAAATTATTGCAGATATAATTTTTTCTATAGAAAACTATATAAATCTCTATGGAAATTAACAGCATTTCTATAGAAATTATTGCAGATATAATATATTTTCTATGGAAAACTGTATTATTCTCTATAGAAATGTACAGAATTTCTATAGAAATAATGCTGATATATTATATTTTCTATAGGAAAAAAAAACAGCATTTCTATTGAAAATAACGCTGATAAAATTAATTTTCATAGAAATTCACAGCACTTCTCTTGAAAATAATGCTGATAAATTTTTTTATATCGTTCGATCACTAAAAAATTGTTTTCACAAATCAAAAAAAAAGGTGTAAAAATAAAAAATCATAGGCCTACAAGATGATTGTAATGTACAAATGTGTTTTGGTAGTTCATGGCAGGAAACATGAAATATTTGAACCCACTGTACAGAAATCTGAACAAAATGTATTCATTCTCAAGATCTTTATTTAACACATATTAAACATATATATAACAGGTCAAACAAACCAAACTAAAATAATGTTTGCATTGCATCATCTAAAAGTAGAAAACAAAACTGGATTCAATATCTTAAAAGAATAAACTGCATTGAATTTTACTAGCATTATGAAGTCACACGATGTAGCACTAGTGGTATTGTGCAAACATATAAAGATTTATAAAAATAATTTTACAGTATATAATAGCTGTATTTACAGTAAATTGCAGGCCTATATAAAATATTATAAATATATTAAATAACATCAAGGTATTGTAAGCGATATTGATAAGGGTAGATAAAAGAAAAAGTTTTATATATTTTTATATACTATTACAGTACAGTATTAGATTTAACTTTACACGAATTTAATAGTTATGTGAAAGACTCAAAAAAGAAATTCCAAAACATAAGGTGGATAACCCTGCACAGTATGGACCATTCATAATTATCAACAAATGTATAAACAGTATGCTAAGGGGGAAAGGGCCTGGTACTAAATACAAAATTAAATGAAAGGAATTTACAAAAGCTTAAAATATTGATTGAAATCGGTTTTCTAAATTTAATAACATGCCAATATGGATTATTTAAACCTAATTATGTATCTATGTACCCATTGAAAAAAAGGCCATAGAGAACAGTAATGCAAAATCAACATTTTCCATGAATGTACACTTTTTAAAGGGGTTGAGGTGGCAAAAAAGAGTACACTTTTAATACACTATGATTACAATTGTGATTGGCCCCTATGTAAGTTTAAACTTTAAAGAAAAAATATACTCAGGTACTAAACAGAGAGCTACAAAATAAAATACAGTACTGAAATAGTTGCTACTCATATAAATAAGAAAATATTGATTTTATGTACATACAATAATATGGCAAGACAAAAATATTTAAACGAATGTTATGTTTTTAATAAGAAAATATGACAAGCGTAGATATAATTATTGATGTGGAAGTAGCATTTCTATTTAATAAAGCCAAGCTCTGAAGGACATAAATCTGTTGATATGTTGTAGAACTAATCTTTCTAAGCCTCAAAGTATATTTGACAAAAAACTTGGAAGCAGTTAATGAGAGAGATACAGATTTTTGAATAGAAAAAGGGTGGTTATGTCTCTTTCCCCCCAGTTTTTAAATATTAAAAAATCTGAATCTCATTAACTGCTTCAAAGTTTTTCATCAAATATTCTTTTTAGGTTTTAAAAAAATCTTTTCTGAGCTTTAAGACGGCCTACACACTGAAACATCAAATATAATAAAATACTACCACAAATCTAATATCACTAGAACGAAGTTTGGAATTAAAGTTAAATAACCAAATTTAAAAACAAAAATGCATACATGGTATTCCCAATTTTTAGGCTTGTTCATTTTCTTTATTCTGTTTGACAGAGACTGCCTCAAAAGAGTGGTTGATGCCTCAGGATACTTCTTATCAGTGAAATCTGGGGTAAAAAAAATGCAAAAAATTTGAATACTCTTATAGGCTTCTAAATCGAAAACTCATAAACGGGCAACCAACAAGAGCAGGATGAATTTTAATAATTTTGGTGCAATGTCTAAAATTAGTTATTGTAATCTCTAAAGAATAAAATGCAGATACCTTAAAAGTAGTGGTCCAATAAAAGTATTATTTCATATTTGTTATCTTGTACAAAATCTAAATATAATTTTAATATAAGTATTCCACTAGTAGCAAAATATTTTCTTCATTAACTGTCTAATATTAAAGTTTCTTCCTTCAAGTGCTATGCAGAACATATACAGTAAGATGTAGCTACTGTGTAGGTTAAGTCAGTAATAAAGACGGGCTCCCTTTTTTGATGGTTATTAATTGGTTACAAAGTGACAATGCAAACTTTCAGATTAAAATTTAAAGAAAAACAATCAATGTCTAACCCAAATAAAAAAGCTTTACATGTTGATGTACCATTTATCTTTTGAAATATAAACCCCTTATTACAGTACATAAGCCTGCAGTATCTTCATTTAAAAGGTAAAACACAAACTTATTTAACAAATTACCTACCTGTTATGGCAGTAATTCAGATGGGAT
>NW_022686322.1:4356098-4357743 GCF_011630105.1 Anneissia japonica
AAAGAATGAAGTATATTGAACTGTGCAAAAAACAAGTCTCAATATTTTTGGTTGACACAAAATACAATAAATAAATATTTAAAGAAAAAATGCATTTTTTTTTCAAATTTCCTGCCTTGGGCAGGACTAAAGCCTAGTCTAGGGCTTAGCTAGGCTAGGTACTGTGTACTGTAGGCCCTAGCCAGGTTAAGGAAGAGGCCTAAGCCTAGGCTAGGCCTAGGTAGGCAAAAAAACCAACGATTCTTCTTTTGTGTCCCAACGCCCCTACCTGACCTGTTGCACTTTTTTTTACTTAATTCTTAGGTTTAGCCTTGGGCCTGGCCTAAACAGTATACAGTATAACAACAGAAACACTGCCACTGCACTGACTGACGAACTGACTGAATTGAACTAAACTTGATACTTAGCTACAAAATTATACCTAGGCTAGAATAAGTAACTAGGCGTATATATGTGGAAGGCGTACATTTATGGACGAAAGGAGATTATTTTTTCTTTACTTACCACAATACTGACTGTGCATAGACCTTGGCATAGTGCGGACTCTTCTCCTTTTTTTCCAATGGCAATATAATAATAGGCCTAGGCCTAGCGTCTATCCTAGGCTAGGCTGAGTTTCAGCAGAAGAACGTCCAAAATCCTTATTCAATCCTTTTAATAGTTCATGACATTGCTACAGGTATTAACCATTTCAATAAAGTATCAGTTTGCGATTATTACTCCAATTATTACTGAACAAAAGGAGGACACCACAACAACAAAGGGAGCAGCGAGCGAGAGAGATGTCGATGAAGACCGTTCCGTTAGCTTTCAAATTTTACCACCCAGTTGTGGAATGTACCATGTTTATTAGAGGGGAGGGGAAACAATTTAAGACCAGTTATAATTCTTATTAAATGTATTTGTATGAAACCTTCTGTAATTAATCATTTGTTTTGTGTAAGACAGTATAAATTTTATAGCATTTCATTTCATACACTAAATAATTTACTAAATCGTACAACTCAACTCATAAATTGGACCCCTATCACGGCCTGATCCATTGTCTGGTTATTGAAAACGATGTATATATCACTACCATCTGGTATGATTAAAGTAGGTTTTAAGTTACACAACAGTAACTTTAAAATGGTCACAATGGTGGTTTGTGGTTAAGGATTTTGTAAGATTAAGTATTTGTTACAAATATGTGCATTAAATTCATTTTTCATTTCAATTTTAAAATGTGTTGTAAGGCTAATTATTTGCTGTTTTTAACATTTAATTAAATGTTTAATTTAATGTTTAATTTAACTTATATGTTTAATGTAACTTAAACGCTTAAAGTTTTTAACATTTTAACTTAAAATGTGAGCATGCTAATTGATACTTATGCATCTGTTATACATTTCCAAACAGATATTCTATAGAATTCCTAGACAACTTCTAAAGCAAATGTTATAGATGTCTATAGAATTTTCTATAGAATTTCTATATAGCTTCTAAAGAGAATGTTATAGATTTCTATAAAATTTCTTCAGAAATATGAAGCATGATTATTTGCGACAAAATGATACACATATTAAACTCTATGCATTATTTAGTTACTCAACATCAGACCATGAGCCAAATGCAATAGTTTTATTTATTATTTTTTTATTATTAT
>NW_022686322.1:4358143-4370150 GCF_011630105.1 Anneissia japonica
TTCTATAGAATGCGTAAACTCTATAAAACATTTCTATAGAATTTTTTTGCCTCTATAGAGTTACATAGAACTCTATATAAAGTTCTATAGAATTCTATAGAGCTCTATAGAACTTTTTTGTATGGGGGTCCATTGCATTGGATTACATTGTAGAGAGCAGCTAGTTCAGTCGGCTAAACTGGTAGTAGCCACTGGGTGTGCTCTGAACTGTGAAGGTCTCATGGTCCCTGGTTCAATTCCCATCGCTGCTTTCCGTGTATTTCAGCGGGAGGGCTGAAAGGCAAGTTTCAAAAGCACACTTCTTTCAGATGAGACGTTTAAGCCATCGGTCTGTTGTGTTAAATGGCCTTTGTGCACGTTAAAGAACGCAGTACTCTTTGGAAAAGTGTAGGGGATTGTCTCCTGGTGTACTGTCCAATTTACCACCAGAAGGACCCCACTGGAAAAAAGCCTCAGGACTTTCGTGCGTTATCCCTGGTGTGTGTGTCACATCAAAGAAAATCAAATCCAATGGACATTCATGTTATCATCAACTGATTCTTCTTACCTATGGTTGTTACTGTTTCAGTCGTTGTGTGGGTGACTCTGGATGATGGAGTTTCTGTAGTTACCACCATTGTTGTGGATGTAACAGTAGTTGGTGTCTCTGTGTGTATAGAAGGTGTTGTTGTTGTTGTTGTCTCAGTCACTGTGGTTGTTTCGATAGTTGGAGTGCTCACTGCAGTACAAAATTAGGTCATAGTTAGTTTTAACTATAATGCTCACACATTTGGTATCGTGCCTTTCCGTAGGATACAAAATACAAAGCGCCCATAATCAGAGATAACCAACAAAACAATAAAGCCAATAATGATAATTGTTTTAAATATCAACCAAAAACAAAAAGAATTTTATATACAAAATAAATGATTAATGTTGCTTCTGAAAAGGGGGTCCACCTACCGGCATTAAGGCAGTGTCATTTTCACAATCACACCATTTCATTAGAAAAACTAAAAATATTGGTTTTTCACTTCATTCTTTTAAGCTTTATCTACACTATCAAATTTCATCAAAAAAGTGTTACATAAAATGTGATAGAACATGATTTTGATACAATTTGATAATATCTGATATGATGTCATCGTACCCATATATGGGCACATCACCAGTGGCGTCGAGAGCCAGTAAGGGCCCCGGGGCAACACCTCACATGGGGCCCCCTTCACTTTGGACCCCCACTGCTCCCCAAATCAACAAAAGTTTTCATCTTGGGCTTGGGCTCGGGACCTATGGAGATTCTGTTCATTACCCCGAAAATTTTTCATCTTGATCCGGGCCCCCAGTAGACCCGAGGCAGCGACCCCCTGACCCCCTCTCTCGACGCCACTGCACATCACATTTTTTTGTCACGTAAAATTTGACAAAGCTTAAAATGGTTCAAAACTTATCTGTCAAATAGAAAACAGAGTGTTTTCTTTGATGGTAAGATAACACAAATGAGTTTATCAGTAGCTGCCCCACAGGGGTCAATTTTAGGGCCTATATTTTTTCTTATTTTTATAAATAATCTTTCTCAAGTTATTTCTCATAGCAATATATAATTATTTTGCAGATGATGCTACAATATCTGTTGCGGATAAAAGTGTTAGCAATATTGAAAACAAAATGTAGGAAGACCTACAAACTAAATTTGTTTTTGGATAAAAAAGAATAAATTAAGTTTAAACATTGAGAAAACTAAAATTATGCTTTTGGTACACCACCGATTTCATGACTTTAAAATTAACATTAATGGCAATAAACTAGATAGAGTTCAGGGGTGGCGCCAGCGGGAGGGCCGGGGAGATTTCTTGTAATGACATCACATAAAGTCATCTGCGCATGCGAGAACATTGAGTTCTCGCGGTTGCGTGGAATCTAGGCCAAAATTTGACCAAATCTCATATGCAGAGAACGTAGGACGCCGGGTAGGACGGTCATGCATGAGTGAATCCATTCTAGCATCGCCGTGCAAATTAAAAGCTTCCTAATAAAACCAAATTTGTGACTGAACATGACAATGTGTGTATGTTTGATTTATCGATCAGTGAATAAAAAATACATTATTCTATTAATTTGAACAAATGTATTTTTGCCTACATTTTACTTAAGAAATTATATTTGATGTTTCTTAAATTAAAAACCTTTATGTGCAAATTTTAAAATGTGTACTGTTGTGTAAATAAATGCTTTTTCTATTACATTATTTAATGTTAAATAAAAAAAAAAATTATTTATATCGCTTAAAAAAGTAGTACCTTCTTCAGTGCATCCATAGAATACTGGTCTTGCGGTGATAGTTTGCATATCATCTGCTGTCAATATTACTTTTACAACAGGACGCTCAATCACTGGGTATGCAATGTTGGCGTCTGGCTCGACTAACAACTAAAAAAATATATTGAAATGCGTTGATAAAAAAAATCTCTCTATTCAAGTGAAAAAACTATTTTCTTTCATATATCATCTGACAGTGCATTACTTATAGGATATAAGTTATTAAGATTATAATTAAACATTATTGATATTAGTGAGTTTTAATTCAGTTTGACTTTATTGTGAGGCGTGCGCAATTGTATAATTATATTCATAATGTTTGCATTTCACCTAGTTTATCTGGGATGTAAATACAACATTTTGTCTCCAAACAGTATGATATTTTGTGCAATGTTTGTAAACTGACAGGTTTGCCCTCTGGGATTGACGTGAGGTTTTTATACCGAATAAGTAAATAAAAATACAAATAACTGCTGCTCTTTTCATATGCCATAATTAGAAAATGTTTGTAAATTATTCATTGTCCAAGGACCAAAACTGACTATTTTAAAATGGACTGTTTTAATTGTAAATGTGTAAATATACAAAGTGCTTAATCATGGTTGAGTATAAAATTTTGTGTTGTCCCGCACTGTTGTCATCAAAAACATTGTAGTCTTTTTAAGATTAATCAATGTAAAGGCTAATCATTTGTATCTAAAAACAAACAGGCACGGATCCAGCAGGGGCCTTGAAGGCCTGTACCCCCCGGTCAAGCCACAAAATAAAAAAGAGGGAGAAAAATTTGAGTTAAAGTGTGGAAAGTTCAACTTCTAATGATGTTTAAGCAGTAACGTATGAATACATTTGGCAATTTGTGTATTTAGGTTGAAAAAAAAAATATCATCTACTTTAAATCTTTCAAATCTATTTGAGTTTTGAACCAG
The DNA here is from genome assembly GCF_011630105.1 of Anneissia japonica. NCBI lineage: Eukaryota > Metazoa > Echinodermata > Crinoidea > Comatulida > Comatulidae > Anneissia > Anneissia japonica. The sequence continues at coordinate 4,361,368 of NW_022686322.1, forward strand.
AATATAAATAGGTTTTGAGGATACTGTATGTTTCATGCTGGGAGACAGGAGCCGACATGTTTCAATCAATTCATGTCCTTTCACTTAAAAACAAAGTGGCAAGTATTCACAAAATAGACCGGAAATTCTAGCTACGACATTATTAGAAAAACATACTGGTAATTAATTTGGAAAAACAAAGCTCTAGCAAATTACCCGTCCTTCGTTAACCAACACATTAGTATTTTCATATTGCACGGATATCGTGAATCGAATAGCAAAAGGTGTCTCAATTCTGATGCCAGTCAGTGTAATGGGATTGGAGAAAACAACAGTCAATGCACTATTATCTGGTGCTATTAACCAACTGTCTACAATCTCATCTCCGGATGTCAGTGTTACCAAGTCTCCAACAGCTGACAGCTCCTCAAAGCATTCACCTATGAAAGAAGATTAACCAAATATTCTTTGAATTGATAATTTTTGTATAGAAATGAATATAAGCATGTATTAATTAGTTGTTCACATTTATATTTGAATTGAGTTTAAGTGAAATGTCATCACTTTTGACATTGCATGTCTCTTTAGACGTCTCATCAATCTTGGCGCTTCATCTCGCTATATTTGTTACAATCATTTGCTGTATAGACCATCACAATCTGGTTTGACTATCACTTGACGCTTGCACCACTTGCATTATTTACACAACGTTTCGTTTAATATCTTTTCTACATTGGAATAATTAAAAGTTACATAACAGCATACTGATTCCAATGGTAATCATTTTTCAATTTGCATTCTACATCATGTATATCCTAACACAGGATTTATTTCAGGAGTGGTCTCAAAAACAAGTTATTCACATGATTTTTATATAAATGTCATTTATTATTATGGTTTTCCATTTGTTTTTGTTTTGAGTTTATAAATAACTAATGAATATTTAAAGTCGATGAAACCTTACTTGGAGTCGTAACTTCTGTTACACGTGTAGTTGCTGTCGTAGTCACACTGCCAGTTGAAGTTTCATGAGAAGAGTGTGTAATTGTGGTTGATTCATGCGTCGTTGGTTCCGAAGTAGTGGTCGGTACAGTTGTTATTTCTGTGCTAACAGTAGTTATAACTACAGTTGTTGGAGGCACAGTTGGTGGTTCGAATGATGATGCTGCAAATTTTCATTATACAGATAAAAAAAAAGGCCCACATGTGGTATTCACCATATGTACATATCAAGCTGAAATTATTATTAGTGAGTTTTAGATCTGAGACGAGTAATCTGGAAGGGTTTTACAGCATTGCAAGGCATGTGTGCATATATAAATCATATTGTTTAAGAACCGACGACTTTATTCTTCAGGGATGTGAAATCAACTTTGAATCATTCATCACAGAAAGTGGTGTCTGACCAATCAGAAACAAAAACACACACACACGCGTCAGGTCCAGAGATGGCATAGAAATTATCCACTACCACCCCCCACCCCCTCCCTTTCCTCCCCATTATGACTTATGTTTTCAAACCAACAGATCTACAATGGATCTTTCATTTTTTTACAATGTCCTTTTGTGAGACCTTAGCAAAACATATCCAAGGGACTGAGCTTAGAAGAAAGGTCAACTGCATCTCATACTCACTATCTTCAAAGCATCCATAGATTTTGACAATGAGTTGCACATCAGCGTTTTCTGCAGCACTATTTAAATATGTAATTTTCAACTCGGAGATATAATCATCCTCATCAGCTGGTAGCTCCACCAATGGGCCATCTTCCTCAAGGCGTTCTCCAGAGATAATCTCAGTCTATAAATGTAACGTCATCAAACAATTTGTATGAAATACAGTATACCAGTACATAATAGATTCTCAAACAACACCTTACATCTATCATTTTCATATACTTTTTGTCAACTTCATTTTTCATAGTTTTTTTTTTGTTTTCCACACTTCTAGAGCATTAGAGTAAAAACTATAATAATCATTATACCACCTCATCATGTACCAAAATCGCTGAGCGATCTCAGGGTGTGGGGATTCGGCAGTGTTCACACAGTAGGACAGCACAGGCCATTTACTCATGACCAAGAATGTTGTCATTTTGGATACTATAAAAGTCAATGGTTTAAGAAGGTGCCAAAGAGAACATTTATGTACAATGTGAAGAGCCATCACTCAACCAAGGAGGCGGACTTTACCATAATCTGGCAGGGGGTGCATAGTTCTGCAATAAGAAAAATCCCATCAAGGATTCCCTTATTATTCTTCCACCTGTAACATTCCATCTCTCAATCGAAGTGTATACTCGCTCACAGTGAAAGGGAAAACTGAGGCCTGTTACATTGTTGCATTATCTATGCCTGGGTTGGACAATTCCATTATTTTCAAGGTAAGTTTCTAAAAGGAAATTAGCATACATAAATTCATTCAGGTAATTAGTATACACACGAATAAGATAGGTCTGTGCGAAACATACTGCAGCACAATAGACACATCCCGCGAAGTTTTCTACAGTCGGTCACATGACATATAGTGGTTTATAACTATGGAGAACTTGTAGTGCGATAAGTGTGAAAATAAGGAAAGGGTAATGTTATGGCTACAAAAACAACCACCCACTGTTAACTTGAGAAATAAATGGCAAGGAAAGGCACTACGACTGTTCAAAATAGTGTTTATAATTATGTTCTCTGTGCCTCAACTGCTTTGGAATTTGTGATTCTTCGTAAAGCTTAGCAGGCCTAGAAATCGTAGTGTGTCAAAATTGCAGTTTGCAGATTGAAGACTCTGATGCATACCTAAAGAGGTCGTAGATATGCAGGGTCCTAGGCCTAGCATTTCTGGAAAAATCTCAATGTTTGGGGCCAGTACCTTTTGCAGCATTAGCAAACCATTATGGAAAAATTCTCAAGTTCAATTTCCAATCAATTTGGCTTAGTTTACTGGAATTCCATCCAAACATTATTCAACATCAAATACATGCTTTACAGCAGAAACACTCTGAAGAATCCGCACATTTTTCTATTTACCGAAAGTCACTCAGCTACGTCACTGGCGCTGTCTGTTTACAATTTATACCCACTATACGTCATGTGACCAACCTAGCAGAATGTGTCTATTGTGAACTATATACGTCGTACATAGTTTCTAGGCATCTAATTGGTTAAGAAGCAGGCAATAGAAAGTACTATTGCCCTGAAAAATTACTATTCCCCTGAAAAATAGTATTCTTTGCCCTGTCGAGTGATGTGCAAACTGTAGGCTTGCAACATCGCGCTGACAGTAAAGGGAACTGTGACCTCTACGACGAAAGAAATTGCCCTTGACGGTGCCACGGATCAGAGAGTAGACGATAAACAAATATAAAGGCTGGTTGATTCAAGCTCCTAGATGAAGAAGGACTAGTCTTGGCCTAGCATTACTTCTTGATGAAGCCGATAGCAAAAGCACCAAAAGACAAATTATTACATTATTATTTACAAATATTGCAAGATGATGGGTATTGTTGATATTGACGAAATGAGCAAAGAAGAGCTAGACACACTCTTTGATCGTCTAGTAATAGGCCTAGGCCTCCAGGCCTATTACTTTTTTAGGCCTTGTAGAATCTATGTATGAGGTATATAAAACAAATATTGACTGCTCTAGATTCGGGGAATGGTGGAATCTATTGCCACTTGGTGATGTGCAGACCGTAGCCTATAGATAGGTTACGGTCTCCGCATCACCTTGGGGCAATAGATTTCACTATTCCCCGAATCTAGAGCAGTCAATATTTGTATAATATTCCCCAGATAGTGCGTCATGGATATTGCATGCTTGCCAAATTATTTACCAGTGACTAGGGTAATATACACATTGCAAGCACTTTGAAATCTTTTTGTTTAGATTTGTGAAAAGGTGTTAAACAAATATTGAATATTATTTTTATTATAAAAACTCACCTCAAAGATGACTTCAAAGTTTGTCATTCCATGTATTTTCTTTTCAAGTTTAAAACGGATTTCTGAGATTTCAGCTCCCTCAGGACTAGACCGCAGAGTTAAAGCAGTCACTTTAGTTGGCTTGTTGAAGTAAACATTAATGTAGTCATTCAGTAAAGAATCAGTATCCACATACCAAACATTTCCAACTTCTTGCCTGTTTGAATTAAACTTGGTAACTATAAGATCGTCTTCCATTCCAAGATCATCCTGACAAATGACTGAGAAAACAAGGTACATGATTAGCATAGTTTAGATGAATAATTAGGAAACTTGAGATGTTTCCCAGGGCAAAAATAAATGATTCACTGAAAATCCTGGACTGTACTGCAAATTTTCAAGTGCTGAAGGACCATTTTGTACATATGAACCAAAGATCTTATTCATTCATTCTTTTGATGACCATGATCCAGACCTGCCCCCTTACTGACGCCACCACTAAGAATGATGACTACCTGGAAGTTCTTTTCTGTATAATGTAATATAATGAATATACATTTGCTATAACTAACTTTTTTACTCTGGTCATAAAAATGTTCAACTATAACTCAAGTTTAATATTATTTCTTTTTAAAAATATTCTCAATCAATGGAATGGTAAACATTAATTATCTTCTGGACACAAAAACAAAAACCTGAGCTACGTTAATGTACTACATTAAAACCAATCACTGAATCAAGAGCTCATGATTGTTTCAGGATTTTTGTTTTTGTAACAGACAATCAAGAATGAATATAGTTAATTTTCTTACTTGGTTGTGTTGTTGACTCTATGCTGGTTGTTCTGACAGTTGTGGTTGCCTCAGTTGTTCTCATAGTTGTGACTACAGTCTCAGTTGTTTCAGTAATCTGTGTTGTTGATAATGTGGTACTACTTGCTGTAGATGTGACTTCTGTTATAGTTGTTTCTTGTTCTAAAAAATTTACCAGAAAAAAAAAGTTTATATAAACTATATGGTAAAACTTTATCTTAACCAGAAAAAAAAAAACAAAAAACAAAAAACCAAAAATAAAGAAAGATGCACAATGCATTAGTTAACTAGAAGATCCTACCCAGTAAAGCCGATGTTTCCTCAAGTACACTGTATACCTCTATACATAGTGATATGTTCAACTGTTGCTCTCACTCTGTCTTTTCATTTTGCATTAAATACATATTATTGTTTTTGTTTCCACAAAAAATTTTGCAAAAAATATACGTGGTTGTACAAGGAGAAAGAAACCACATTTTCAAAGTTGAGTAAGTTGCAGATTTGCTTGTGAGCTTATTTAACACAAGTCATAAATATTGGAGTATTGACAGGAAATCATCTCAAAGTGCTATCTCTTTAAGATTACTAGTCAATTAAAAGAAATCAACATGTATGGCATTACAGGCATTATCTATAGCTGGATAAGAAATTTCTTATCTAACAAGCTACCTTGTAGGTAAGACGTTCGCCGTGTAAGCGAAAGGTCCCGTGTTCGATTCTCAAAGCTAAATGTAAAGATTTTAAAGTTGTGCTTAATAACAAAGAAGTTACAAAGACATTGTGTTAAACATCTTGGATGTTTACTTGATAGTGATGTCAATGGTAAATCAATGGCCATGTCTATTATTAAAAGAAACAATGGTCATCTCAATTTTTTATGCAATGTTCTTACCCAAAGTCATTATGCCAAAGATTATGCTACAATTTATTCTTGGAAATGATCCAAATGCAAATTTAATAGATCCCTAAATACAGTAATATAGTGAAAAGAGAGCATGTAAATATACTATATTCATATACTCTCCTTTTAGTGGTAGCTACTATCCTATATTCTTTAGTTTATATTTTATTGCATCATAATAGTTTTTATATTTATATTGTCATGTCATTTTTTTTGTATTGGACCCCACTGGAAATAAGTTATTTTAATTTTCGAATTTATGGGTTATCCTGGTTGCATGTTTAAATATTCTATGTTTTTTGTATTGTAATAATGTTGAAGCATTCTTCTACCAAAAGAATGCTTTTTTACGAGAATAACAGATTCAGTGGCACAAGGCCATAGCCTTGGAATTCAGCCTACTTTATTCAGATCTCAGGTGCGCAGACATGCTTTTTCTGTGCGCTAATAAATGAATGGAACTCACTACCAAATTTTGTTGAAATTGCTAAGTCTATAAACCAGTTCAAAACTCAACTTGCAAAAGCTCGCAAAAACCACCCGAAACTCTTCAATCCATATTATGAACTTAAATGAGCATGCACAAAGGGCTCATAAGCAAGACACTTCAAGAGTCTCTACAGTACTATCAAGTAAACAAGTAAGAAACTGAATAAAAAACAAACAAACAAACAAACAGAAAACTAAGAGTTGTTTCTTGTTAAATTTGTGTTCCCCTACATTAACAGAGTTTGCTCATAAGAGTGTCGCTGTGACAGCAGCAGGCTTATCACTGGATATCCCAAATGCAATATTTTTCTTATTTCTTCATTTGTGTCGGAAGGCAGGTTGGAGGGGAGATGACAGACAAAAAGTAGCCACTTGGCCCCCCCCCCCGGATTTAAATAGGGGGTTAGATTATAGGCTAACCATCTGTATCTGTAAAAAAACATTTATTACAAAAACCAATAATGTAAATACAGAAGAAAAACCCGGTGGAAGTGCGGTGATGTGCCAGATCACAGACGAAAATGACATCAGATTTGTGGAAGATCAGAGCAAAAGGAAATGCATGGGTGAAAGCCAAAAGGAAGCCTATGGATAGAAAAAATTACACATGAAGCCAAAAACTACAGTTCAAATAGGGAACTGGAATGTCCATACTATGTACGTGACTGGAAAAACAGCAGAGGTAGCAAACGTTATGGCCTTACGTGCATCATGGCACACAGTGGATAGGTGGTGATTGTTATCAAATGGGTTCATAGAAATATTATTTATTGAGTTTTATTAGCTTTTATTGAGAAGCATTCTTTTTTGTTTAATGTTATGTTGCAAAACAAATGAATAATAAAAGTTCTGGGAAGAAAGAAAAAAACCTACCGCAACTTTCACTTTGACTGCCAACATCACAAAACTCCCACCTTCTGTTTGGGTCTGTCGTATAACACCATGCGGTGTTATCCTGATCGGGGTTACGGCAGTTGTTGTTGTTAAGCAAACCGTCATTTGGATAACTTTCTGGAGTGTATGAATGCGAATGCGGTGTCTGTGATGCCCAGTCTTGACATGTAAAACCGCTGGTTGTGGTATGTACCGAGCCTCGATAATCGTAAGCATTTGCCATTTCATAACATTCAGGGGCTTTCCAAGTTAAAAAACAAGAAAAAAAATCAATGAAATGAGTTGGAAAAAATGATGACTGTTTGCAAAATGTACTGAGCTTTAACTCTCATCCCATAACATTCACAAACTTTCCAGCTAAAGTAAACAAAAGAAAATACATGGAATGAATTGGATTTAGGAATATTGAATGAATGATTTGTTTCCTCATCAAAATATACTGTAGGAATCCATTAATTCCATCTATTAATACTTTGTGTTGCATATTCTGAAATATCATGCAGCCTGGACAACTCAATTATAATGCCTCCAGTGCTTCCTTTTTTGTACATTTATAGATGCAAGATTAAGATTGCATATAATGTCAAAATTTGAAATACTAGGCAGCCATACTTTCATATCAGATTTTACAGAGAAGAAAATTAAATAAAACTGTAAATGAAGTATGGCTGGCCAAGTCACCTCTAGTGAGATACTAAATTTAGATCAAACAATTAGTGTCAAGTTTTCTGTAGCAGAAATTACCTTTGAAAAATAAAGTGAATTGTCTGTCTTAGCACAAGTGTATTTAACATGTATTACATATTAGTACACTCATTATCATTTTGCAAGAAGATCACAAAGAGGTTTACTTATATAATCTGAGTTTAGTGTTACTAAATAGTTGGTATTTTTTTTTATAAAGCTTTTATGTGCTAGGATAGATAAATTCAATGCACTTTTAAAGTAATGCTTTGTTATAAGGAATTAAATACCAGGGGCGGATCCAGATGTCCAAAAGGGTTAGGGTAAATCTGCCCCTGAATACCTGTCTGTTTATCAAGGAAAGTATTTACAAAAAAGAAATATATTTGTGATAACATTTTTCTGCAATAAACTTACATGTAGAAACTGTTGTAGAAACCTGGGTCGTTGTTGTCTCTTGGGTAGAATGCGGTGTTGTTGATAGTTCTTCTGTTGACGATGTAATTACAGTTGTTTCATGTGGTATTGTTGTGCCAGGGGGTGGTGGTGTTGTGCCAGGGTGTGGTGTTGTTGTGCCAGGGTGTGGTGTTGTTGTGCCGGGGTGTGGTGTTGTTGTGCCGGGGTGTGGTGTTGTTGTGCCAGGGGGTGGTGGTGTTGTGCCTGTCTCTTATACACATCTAGATGTGTATAAGAGACAGATGTTATGTTGCAAAACAAATGAATAATAAAAGTTCTGGGAAGAAAGAAAAAACCTACCGCAACTTTCACTTGGACTGCCAACATCGCAAAATTCCCACCTTCTGTTTGGATCTGTCGTATAACACCATGCGGTGTCATCCTGATCGGGGTTACGGCAGTTGTTGTTGTTAAGCAAACCGTCATCTGGATAACTTTCTGGAGTGTATGAATGCGAATGCGGTGTCTGTGATGCCCAGTCTTGACATGTAAAACCGCTGGTTGTGGTATGTACCGAGCCTCGATAATCGTAAGCATTTGGCATTTCATAACATTCAGGGACTTTCCAAGTAAAAAAACAAGAAAAAAAAATCAATGAAATGATTTGGAAAAAATGATGACTGTTTGCAAAATGTACTGAGCTTTAACTC
>NW_022686322.1:4371926-4374340 GCF_011630105.1 Anneissia japonica
GTTCTGTGGAAGGATCCATGAATGGAATGTCAATAGGTAAGGCTGAAACTGCATTCACACCAACGGCTTAGCCAGCGAGCAGTCTGGCCGTCTTGTGGACGGCCAAAAATTATTTAGGACGGCCACTTTTACCGTGACGGCTTGGACGGCTTGGCCTAGTCAGCCCGGCCTAGCCTAGTTGGGCCTGGTCTACTTTAGGAACTTCTTTATATTCTTCGAATCTATCAAATGTTGCATTAAACTAAAGCATATTTTGGACAACATATTTCATTTTTCTGGCTAAACCTCTGTTACAAATGAAGAATAGGTAGTCAAATAGAAAACAATAATTGATGGAGAAGGATAGTTGAGAAGGATATACTTACTTTGATTGAAGTTGACCAGAAGAAGGATGAAGAAGCACAAAGAAATGAAGTGAAATAAGATAAAGAAAATCAAAAAGTAAGAAAATCAGAAACTATTCTAAATCAATGTTTTAGCATTTTTACATATTACAATAATTACAATTATCAAACAAAATCATTAGAGACGTTCTTAGTTTATGAGTGAGATACTTACCTGGATAAACTGATAAATGCTTAAGTTTAATTTGAGAGTTACCTCTCTATAACGTAATTGAAAAATAATGGAATTGCCCTGGCTCGCCTATATACACTAAATATATAAATAAATAATAAATATATATAAAGTGCCTTCCAGTCAAACCTCTTTCTGTGGAGGCAGCATGTACAGTAGATGCTTTAGAATATGTAAGATGAAACGACTAATTAAACACTAGAAATTTAAAGTCCATACAAATGCATGCTAACCATAGGCACAAATGCTAACAAGTCACACGGCTCTGTCGGCAGAAGCCACATTTAGCATATGTAATACCAGTAGACAATTCTAATCACAGAATGGGTAAGCGTTTCAATTCAACTATATAACTCTACAGCAAGAAGAAAGGCAGGATATTGTTCATTCACGCTGGATGCATATAGGCGAGCTAGAGTGATTTCATTACTTTTTTTTATGCTTGTGAGGTAAATTTCAAAGAAAACTTAAGCATTTATTGATTTATCCAGGTAAGTATTCATAAACTACTCTATGTCACAATTATATGTCATAAATATATATTTGCCATTAGTTTCATAAATGACAAAGTCGGTTGAAAAAACGTCGCACACATGAGATATGGATTTCAGTGGAAAAGCTATTGCCTTGACAAGACAGTTTAGAAAACCTGCCTATACATGACCAAGAAGTGTTTTGGCGCAGCAGGAAAAGTTTTTCCCAGCCACGAGGTCAAGAGTTTAATCCCTCACTGTGCATTTTTCTTGTACAGGTACAGAGAGATACAGATATACTTTATTATCACAATAAAATGTGAGACTCGGTTCCTCGTTACAGTAACATTAAAAGCACAAGAAAATACAAAACATGGAAAACAAATCATATAAAAGAAGGACTGTTCAAACAATAAAAATGATAAAATTATTAGGATTTAGATTTATGATTTATTTATTTATTACATATTGCACTTTGGGTCAATTAAATTTGAATTAACTTAAATGATTGCTATTGCAAATAATATCTTGAGCATTATTAGAACTAGAATTGATAATTTATTTGTCCGTAATTAATTGCACTAAGATCGATTAAGAATATAATTAAAAGTTGAATTGTTTATTAATATGTAATTGTTATTGCAATTAAAGTCATGAGCAAACGTAACAAGTTTCAAAATAATTGAATAAACTATGTTAAAATATTAATATAAACTATATTTAGAAAGAAAAGGCAATTTTCTTTTCAATGGAATTTATTAACAGTCAAAATGAATTGAATTATGTCCTTGAGTAAGGTAGTTTCTTTACAATGTTTCTCTCCACCAAGGAAGATAAATGGGTACCAGGTGGGATTGCTTGCTCCTGTGCTGATTACAGCATATGGACCCAATGGCAAGGAATAGAAGCGCTCCCTATTTAAAATAAATGCACAATATAAATAACGAATGAAATTTAATTGTGACTGGACAGGACTTGTCAGAGACAGAAGACAGTTGACATTCGTAATATAAATGATAGCACACCAAACACTGGCCTTTTGAGCTGCTATTTTTTCATAGATAGACTAATAGTAAAAGTAAGTTTACCTGTTGTTGTAATACGTGTTGTTGTAGACATTGTTGATGTAGCAATTTCTGCAAAAATAAGTCAGTTTATAAAAATAAATGATTTCAAATAAATACAGATTTTTTTCTGATATTTCATACCTTTGACACTGGTTTTTTTCACATGACTTAAATATTGCATTTGTAGAGGATGATGGCTCAATTCATCTCAACATATGTTCCCTCTCATTTATATCAGAATTCAGAAACGTGTACAGTATATTGCTGTTTTAAATTTATATATACATATATATATATA
>NW_022686322.1:4375097-4392195 GCF_011630105.1 Anneissia japonica
AATCAGAGTAAGAAAAACAAAAACTATTCCAAATCAATGTTTTAGCATTTTGACAATAATTGCAATTAATAGAGCATACAATGTACACAGTGTATCTTCGAAAATTTATATTAAGTATATGTTAGTATTATTAATAATTCAGTTCATATTATTCAGGGCGGATTTAGGGGGTGCTAAGCCAGCCTCCCTTTTGGAAGGTAAAAAAAATAAAGAAAGAAAGAAAGAACGAAAAGAAAAAAATTGATAGCCCAAAACACCTCAGAAGTTATTTCCGGGCATCTAGAACACAAACATTTTGCAGGGGCCTGCCCTCAGACCCCCTAGGTTAGTTTTATCTCAATCGGGCCCCCGGTACGGCCCCACTTTTAGCCCCCTCTTTCGCACATTTCTGGATCCGCCCCTGTTATTTGCTCAAAATTTCAATTCAAAAGCTTTTCTGTAAATATTAAAAAGTTTTTAAATAGTTTAGTGTAAAAATATAAAAAGAAATAGAATGAAGGAAGAATAGGAAAGAAACTGAGAGCGGCTCAAATTGGTTTCGAAAATTATATAACAATGACAATCGCTCATTATTATATTTTACGATTTTGTAATTATTTAAGGCACTAATCATCAGAGGTCAAGCTGCCAAACCTAGCCCGTTTCATAATTCGACATTGAATTTATTTTAAAAATAAAAAACAAAAATACATTTTCGGTTCATTGAATATACTTCATTTCAAGATAAAAATAGCAGGCATGTATGTAAAAACTCATATTCGTCATGTATGGTAGAATTGTTAAGGTCTACCGTTGCATCTATGAAAGAACAGAACTGAGATCAAGAGTTTTGATTACAATAATTTTTGTAGAAAAACAGTCCTGAACATTTTACCTAAACCAAAAAAAAAAAAAAATTATTTTTCTTTAAAGTATTCTTCTGGATATTATTCCCAATTCTAATTAAAGTAAGACCTATTAAAATGAAAAATATGGTTAGGAGATTACTTCCATATGAGATTGGCTCAATACAGAAATAAGAAATTAAAATTAATAATAAAAAGTTACTAAATAGTGAAAACAAACCTTCAATACACCCAAGCGGTTCGACCATCACAGGTGGGGGGAAAGTACCTTCCCCAATATTCCCTGTAATAAATATCTTGACAATTCTAACATTCAAAAGCGGTGATGCAAGGTCAGTTTGAACTTCTGTATTCATGGTGGCTGGAGGTTCAACAACAAAGACCTTTAAAAAATAGAAATAATAATAAAAATATCAACAACGGCTATCTGCAAGGGTCAAAATAATTATGTGTATCAGTGTATTATGTTAAATCTGTGATATTCTGAATATCCAGAATTTAAGTATTGAATTGCACCAAATGTGCAACCCAATACTTTTAGGCCTAGTTCAGACTAGGTGGATAAACCCGTCTCAACTCGCCGGGTTTATCCACATGCCAGTCTGAACTAGGTGGCTTATCTCAAGCCGGGCTGTGTTCCTATAGTAACTAGGCCTGGCGTGCCACCGTGTTTAACTTTTCTAAGCCGTGCTTTAATCGTTGCGGGGGGGGGTCTTGCATTGACTTCGGGTAACAAAATGACCAATCAGCATTCAATTACTTACGCTGTGAGTGAGCGTACGTTTCACGAGCAATGTTTTGAAACATGTTTGCTGGTTACGGTTCATTATTATGAAAATTTTGCCGCCTGGCTAATCCTGCTAGTCTGAACGCCTGCCAAAGTTAAGCCAGGCTTAGCGTTAAGCCGAGCTTAACTCAAGCTGGGCTTATCTCCAAGTCTGAACGTAGCCTTAGATTTACTTACAGCATATGCCATTTCTCAATATTTCCTTACTAAATGCGATCTGGAAAATACATTCAAACATTTTTAAACGACAAAAAGGCAGAAATTTTCCCTGACTGCATTAAGTCACAGAAAACACTAGTATAGGTCTGACTAGACTGTATGCTTTCAAAGCCCCATTCTGGCAAAATTTTATTTTTTAAGAAAAATTTGATTTTTATATGTTTTTAAAGATATTAAAAAAAGATTTATAAATATAATATGAAATTGCTAGTTTAACATATTTAGACATTCCTAGTAACAAAAAATGCTAAATAAGACTCAAATTTGGTTTTTTTGTGTTCCACACAAAAAATAAATGGGGATGAATTTTTCAATGTTTTGATTTTACGATAGGTCTTATGTACTGGGTAAGAAACATAGTAGGCCCCGGAAACTTTAGCCTAGCAGCACTGCTAGGCTAGGCCTAGCCTTAAATCAGTTTAGGAATTTTGTTATCTGACATAAAAATGGCTGACATGATATTTTCCCTTGTTTGTATTGAAACTTGTAAAACATAATACTTTATTGAAATTTTTCAAACTTGAAAGTGATTCAGATCGAGATTTTGAAAATTAAACAAACATATCTCAGACCTACTCGATCGACCCCAGTGCACAAATTGCAATACAAAACCTAATCTTCCATTGAAGAGGGCACACTTTATTTATCACTCACAATTGTATCAGTGACATAGACAGTTAAATCACATTAATTAATGCTTTAACTTAATTAATTGTGGGATGAATTAAAATGTTATCATGAGAGTTCATGGCATTGGTGAGCGAGATAAAAATAAAGAAGAATGCAGCAGGTTCACAAAACAATTACACCATCTACCTTGGACGCTCAACTGTATGTATACACAAAAAGCAGCTGGCAAGAGCGTGCTACAACCTCTGAATTTTTCTAGTTACAAAGCAGTCGTCAAAAAAGTGGTAATCTCCTATGAAAAATATTCTCTACTTCTTGTTGTTTTTCTCCTTTTTTAGTGTAAAACTAAAACTTATGCCAAATAAATTACCTGGTTTATAATAATTAGAGTAATGCATATGCATTTTTTCTGAAATTTTTTTTTTTAGTGAAATTTTGCCGGGAATGGGGCTTTAAAATTCAAAGTGCATATTATACATCAATCCATTTATAGCAAAGATCTCATAATTACAAGATAGCATTCTCCATGATTTTTGTGTTCAAATTCTTAATAACGCAGTGTAGGGTGCCCTCTTAATAACGCAGTGTAGGGTGCCCTCATGCAAAAGTCATTAATTTTCAACTTTGACATCTCAGATTTTTAAGTAAAGATTGCGCATTGTGCGTGCGAATTCTGTAACAACCATGGTAACAACTAGGATGCCCTCAAGAATGATTGTCTGCTACAATTGTAAATATTGTATTTAATTTAATTTTACTACATGTGTGCGGGGAGCCCCAAAAAAGGCCCCCAGCAATGGTTGTACCAATAGAGGGTGCACTTTCTAAACTCCTAATTCTAGGAGCAGTTTGATGCAGATGTTGTCTTTCTGCTTCTCAACCTTAATTTTCATTCACTTGCTGTGCATTTCGCTTGTGTCCTTAGGCACTCTACCACCCAGGAGTACACCTGGCAGGCTCAAACACAAAATGCACTGATTACAGGTGCAACATTATGGAATCCTCCCCAGGGAGCTGAGTATGTGTTCCGTATGTGCTTGATCCAATTACTGGGAGTAATAATGTAAAGTTCTTTGAGACCATGTTGCCATTAAGCGCTTTCAAAGCCTATTATTTGTGTATAAGAAAACCATGCTAGCATCCTCATTCCTTATTTTAGATTTAAATTACCATTTTTGAGGTAAATATTCTTAGGATACTTGGCATCTTAATTGATTCAGAAAGTACAATTCTCATTTGTACACAATATTACAACATGACCTTAATCTACATAAATGTAGATGTTATCTTATACCCTCATGAACATACTGTACCTTTTCTCCAATATCAGGTCCCGGGATCTGAATAAATTCTTCATCTAATTCATGTTTATACTGGACATTGAAGGATCCGATTGCACCACCATTTGCACCTTTGGTCAAGAATCCGGTCACACGGACTGGAACATCATAGAAGATGGTGACTGCTGGATCAAAATATTCTGGTTGCCATGGTTCAGTAGAGGCAAATTTAGTCAAATCTCCTTGACCATCGATTGTTAGACGAGTTGTATAAATAAGATCCTCGAGGATCTCGGAACATGGACCTTACAACAAAATAACAAAGACGTAAATGCACATGCCATAACAGCTCAGTAGTGTGATCAAACAAAATTTTCTTTTGATTGTTTTCCTAATTTTATTACAAATAATTTCAAACAATATGTGCCTTTTATTTTAATAAGCCAATTCATAGTTTAAACTGTACATGCCCATATTCAAGCTCAACTAACATAAACCTATGTTGTGTGTAATATGTTTGTTTATGTCAACTGACCATGATGCTCCCTATCCTGTCCAAACTATTAAATTAAATTTGACAAGACATGTGACATGCCTAAACATGGTCATGATGACATCACATCATGACCATATATAGGCACATCATGTGGGCACAGCAGTTCTTTTGTCAAAGCAGTTTTGATATTATCTGGACAGAGCTAGTAAGCTGGTCATGGGTCTTAACGCCCCCACAGCAAAATAATAATAATAATTTGCAATTTGTATAGCGTTTTCTTTAGATTTCACTAAAGTGGCTTCTCCAAACTTGGGACCCATGATCATGTGAAGGGGAAAATTTAATAATTAGATATCTATACCAGTGGTGGTTACAGTTGATCTTGAAACAGTTGAGTGTGGCGTTGTTGTCACGGTTGAGACCATTGTTGAGAAGCTAGTCGGGGCAGTAGTAGATGCAGTGGTTACCACAGTGGTGCTTTCAACTATAAATTGAAGAATACGCAAATCAGAGTGATGTTGGTAGTCTATGAATTAGCTTACCTGGATAAACCGACTACTGTAATTGCTACTGCTGCTTAAAGATAACCCCTACAACAAAAATTTAACCGACAGATTGTCACAGCATGTGAATGCGCTCGCATCCATGCGTCCTCCTCATTCCTTTGTTGTCGTCAACGAGCAACGATCACACCCAACAATTAGTCGGTTTATAGAGGTAAATATTCACGAAATAGACAAACATAATCATAAGAGCTTAGATGTTTTTTCACAACAAATTTTATTATTAATTTTAACTAGTATTTATAAATAAATATATTGATGGATTGATAATACTGGGGAAAATGTTTTCCCACTTGGCCCAATTGTGTTATATAACCTACATCTCAGTAAGAGACTTATGGGCTATCTGGTGGAAGGTGGAAGTTGCAGGTGAGACACAGTGCAGGTGGTTTCAACATTAGTGTGTGGAATCCTATTCTGACCAAGTTAGCACATAAACATACAGTTGGATGTCCTGTGTTTTTGTTTATCCTTATCTGGCTTAAACAGCATTGTATTACTACTATACTTAACAGACACTACAATAAAACTAAAATTCATTTCAGTTATCTATTTTTTTTTGTGCTACCTTTTCACTGAAAAAAATTCTGGTATTTGATAGGATTTGGAACCAGAACCTTAAGACTTGTCAAGACTATCAACTCTTATTTGACAAAAACATGTGACAGGCCTAAATATGGTCATGATGACATCACATCATGACCATATATAGGCACATCATGACTATACATGGGCATACAACAGTTTTTTGTGGTCATGACGACATCACATCATGACCGTATATAGGCACATCATGACTATATATATGGGCATACAACAGTTTTTGTGGTCATGATGACATCACATCATGACCATATATAGGCACATCATGACTATATATGGGCATACAACAGTTTTTTTGATAGTGTGGACAGAGCCTTAGTGTTTATTGTATCATTTACCAGAAAATTGAATTAAAAAAGATTTTTTTTTATGAGAAACATACCATTTTCCATACATCCAATGATGTTAAGACCTACAACAGCATCATTGCCAATTTGTGTTGGAACGGTAAATGTCACTGTCACAGACACAACATCTGTTAACTCTTCGCTGTTTAGTGTAACTACTCGTCTTCCATCAGAGAAATCAACAGTGTAAACCTTCAAAGAAAAATTAATCACTTTTATCAGTGTTTACTTTTGAAAGCATGGTAGGAGATCAAGAGGAACCCCACAGAAACATTGGATGAGCAACATTAGAACAAATCTGGCACTTTTGGCATCAAAAACATTATTAAATTACAAGCTCTGACAGAACAAGAAGGAATGGAATGTGAAAGGCTGTCATCTCCTCGACTAATCATTGGAGGATGGCATTAAGTAAAGTATGTGGGTTAACTCTGTTCCTTGGTACATACATGTATACAGTACAGCAATATGAGGTAAGTATAAATGCAAGCATATATAAAATTTTATTATTAGGTTAAAAAAAAATAGTATGCAAGAACAGTGTAACAAAGTTTTCAAACAAATATAAAAACAAATATTTGATCAAATCTATCTAATGAGGGATTTATTCTTGGAAATTTATTTGACAACTCTTTTATGACCTTATATTTGTATTTATTTATTTCTTCTTTACTCTAGATTACATGATCAGTGCAAAAAAGCATTGTTATCCTTCAGGGCCCAGCAACACATACAACAAAATACATCAAATGACAAAAATCAGAAAGTACATAGACAATAGACTATAGAAATATATGTAATTTATTAATATGTGTAATACTTTCTCACAGTAAAGGAATTTCATGTACGCCAATGGTTCTGTATAACAATAAAGTTTATCTTATCTGATCTTATCTTAAACATCAGCTAACTTTCTTGGCTTAGTCATCCTCTATAAATAGTTTTTGAAAAACAAGTTCTCGTAATCTCGAAAGCTCCGATGAGGGCAGTATAATATAGGCAATAGAGTATATTGACCCTAACCGCCACATATACAAAAAAGATGTATTATTCAATCAATCTATCAGTGTTTAACGCCTTGGGTATGCACCTTTCAGACAAGGCTTTTTGTAGACACTATTCAAACATGCATGGAGGAAGCCTAAATACTGTACACAGTGGTGCAAGTTATTTTATTGGGTTTTTCGGCACGGTTTCATAATTGCCATTAATTACTACCACAAATAGGGCACGTCGTATAAATGGCATGGTTGGTTAATGCTGTGTTGTAAGGAACTGAAGGTCGTGAGTTCGAATTGCGCCTCAGTGTTTATTTTTTATTTTTTTGTATAAATTAACATTTTAAGGTTTTTTAGACCTGTTTAACACAAAAAAAAAAATTATTGAAGAGCTAATAAGATAAAAATATTTAAATAAATAGAATGTTCACTTGTAAAATGCCTTAAAATAAAAAAAAAATCAAATATTAAAAGAAAAAAAATTAAAATTAAATACCAAGACGCGATTCAAACTTATGACATTTGGTTCAACAGAACACATCGTTAACCGACCACGCCATCTATACCACATGTCATATTAGAGGTAATGGCAGTAAGTACAGTCCTTGGCAATTAATTAATCAATCAGGCGACCACCTTTAGAGCTGCTCATAATAAGAGAGAATTTCTTTTAAATAATTACATTATATAATTTCCACAAAATTAAAAGTCTTAAAAAAATTAACAATTCAATACAAGACATGATTCGAAATCACGCATTATGGTTTCTTAGAACCATTGCATGAAACTGTCCCATGGACGGCGGTTAAACCGAACGAGCCATCTATACGACGTGTATGAAAGTGGTAATGGCAGTAATGTACAGTGAATCAGCAAAAAAAATTACACAATCAGCAAAAAAACAGACAGATGAACCAAACAGCAAAAAATTAGACAGATGTTGAAGTTTATAAATCACCTGTTGTGTGTCAGTGCCTACTTCATTGACTGGCTGGGAGTTAGCCTGGTCTGTTGTCTGTATCATAATTGTAACACTAGATGTTCCAATGTAACCGGCAGTTTCAAAATCTAATTCAGACAAAGTGGCTGGTCCACTAAGACTGATGGTAATAGAGCTAGATGGGCTTGATGTATCTGGAGCCCATGGTTGCAAAGCACCGATCGCAGATCTCATTAAACTATCCTCGAGTGTGTCAACCGTTCTCTCTGTTTCATAGTTATTCAACTTTGAGTCTACCAAACCACACAGCGCTGTGGAATGAATAGGGAATGAGGACTAGTGTTAGGAGACGGTTCGTACATGGCAATATGAATCGGACTGTTTCAAGCTATTCAAAGAATTAGTATGTTTAAAATATACTATAACTTAGGTTTTAATGGCTTCACTATTATTATTTTTGCCTTAATTTCCTGAAGAAAATATTATATTTATGATGTATATGATGAGCCCACCAGAAAAAAATATCCCCCTTGGTATTACCCAAGCTCTTCTGAATCTCGAAAATTTAGGGTCAGCTTAACTTATATTTTGTGATCAATGTGTCTAAAGTACAACAACAAATTGCATCGGGATGCATCCTAGGATGCTGTCTGAGTTGGCCTTTACAATCCTTAGTAACCAAAATTTAGCACTTACGTTCAACTGTGGGAGTAACAGATGTTGGTGTGGTACTCATGGTAGTACTAGGTGTTGGCGTATGTACTGTTGTTGACGTCGATGTCGAAAGAGTTGTTGTTGAAGCAGTAGTAAGCGTTGTGGTTGTCTCTCCTTTTAGAGAAAAAAAAAAAACCCTTTTATTTAATATATTAATGGATTATACATTCTTGGTTCAAAGAGTGCTCATCATGAAATTCTATATTTGTCTAAGCAAGTATAACCTCTGACAGCATTTCCTAGTGTTCTGTATCGTATTTTTCGCTTCCTGTCTAATTTACTACCAATAACTGAGCGACGTGACAGCTACAGTAATCAAAATAGCAGTGACAGTGCCGGGATCTCCCAGACGGGGGTCCAAGGTCCTTGATGGGGTGGCTGATGTCCCCGGCGGCTGATGTCCCAGACGAGAAAAAAGTGGGCGAGGTCGGGCATTTCTAAAAAACTTTTGAAAGTGGTCGGGAGGAAAGTCCCCCGAAAATATGACAATTTAGGGGTTTCAAAGGCTTATTTAATCAATTTTAGTCTATTAATATGTAAAAAATACATATAATCTTTTTTTTCTCCCCAACGACGAATTGTGGTCTGTGAGGCCTCGCCCACCCTTGACTTGCCCTCCCCCGGTCCGGAGAGCTGTAGGCCCCCCACCTCCCAGCACCGCCACTGCAAAATAGGTCATTGCCCAGTAATGAGTTTTACAATTCACATGTTTGTGTGAAAGAAAGTTCATTGATAATAAAAAATCAATTCGTTTTTATTAATCAGCATTAGATTGAATCAAGGAAATGTAAAATTTTGGGTATATAAAATGGAGTTCTAATGTATCAACAGGAAGAAAAGAAGTAAAAAGCATGTATCATTATTTATTAATCTGCAAAATGGTGAGGAAACTTTCATTTCAATTGGAAACTAATACTTAAGTGTAATTAACAACTTACAGTACTTAATTTATACACAAAGTATGAATATGGATAATAAAACTACTTGTCAACACATTTCACAAATTATAATTTTTTTTTTATCACAAATATGCATGATTTGCCCATTCAATACATGGTCATGATGATGTCATATCACATCCATATATGGTTGAAATGACTGTGGTAGCCCGCAGAACAGCATCACTACGTACCACCCTGGAATCTTGGGTAAACTCAACTGATTGGAAATAAGGCCAAAATGTTTGTAATTGAAAAATACAGACTGTTTCATGAGGGGTACCGCAATCTTCAGACGCTAATCTCTGATTTTATTTATTAATTCATTTGTTGTTTTATAGTAATGGATTGACAAATTATTTATATTTAATACTGTGATACCTGAATGTATTATGTATATATTTAAAAAACTTTTTACTGGATGGGAGTAGTTCTCAATGTCATAGTAATTAAGTTTAACAGAGACCAGGCCGTCACATCCAGCTGCATAATTAACAATAAGAATAAGGAAATAAGTCTGTATTGCTCAACTTACGTTCATCACAGCCGACAAAGTCAATGTGGATAATAGGACGGACGTCTTCTACCACTGAAGTGATGATTACTTTGATGCTTGTAACATGTCTAAGTTCTTCATCAAGAGGAATATCCCTTGGCAATGGGTCATCCATTATGAACACCTAAATTCAAAAGGAGGAGGCACACAATTAAAATAAATACATATTGTTTAATTCTTTGATACGAATTCTATATTGATGATGATATATATTAAATGCTCTAAATTTTTACCTTGGTAATGCCATCTTCTTCAACTGACACTGGATTATCCGAGGTTGTGGTAGTATACTCAATTTCATATGTTCCAACATAGCCATTATCGGAGCCCTTAACCTTCACAACATCAATACGGACTGGTTCATCATAAACAATCTCAATCCAGCCATCCTCCTCAATATCGTCATCAGGATTGGGATCAGGCCCTTCCAAATTGGTAGACTCACCTGTCTCTTCGCCAGATGAACTGGTTCTGTCTCCCTCCAGAGGTGTATCCATGCCAAGAATATCTTCACAGACTCCTTTGAAGATTACAAGTATATATTCAATTTCTCGTTCATAAGTAAAAGTAAAGGTACGTTGGGCAGAATTACATAATTTATGGACATGGTCCGTGACTACTGTAGCAGATGTAGAGAAGCACTTTGTAGCTTCATGTTCATGTCATTCCACAGTGACAGGGTTGAAATGAACCACAGCATCTAGGTAAATCTACCTACTCTCCTGAAACAGTGCACACATGCCTGATGTCTACACTAAACCTCGTAAATCTGGGAAGACTTCTAGCAACCAAAACCAATATTTTGTCTAAACAGCTTATTTTTTCCCAAAGAAAGCTTTAATGCTTAAGAATTAAGTATTGAATTTTTTATTATTTTATGAGTCTATTAGCTTAACAGAGCCAGTATATTATACAAATTAATTTTTGGTTTCTTACGAGGAGTCGCAGTGGGCGTTGGTGTAGTTGATATAACTGTGGTTGTTGTCTCAGTTGTGGTAGTTGGTGGCCGAGTTGTTGTTATCACGGGGATAGTAGGTGTGGTACTCGGGAATCGAGATGTTATTGGTGTTGCAGTTGTTGAAACTGTCACAGCTGTCAAAAAAAAAAATCAAATTTTATTAGATATTTCAAATTATATATAAATCAATAATTAATATTATTATTACTATTGACCATTCTGCAATGCAGAACATGTGGTCGTCATTGACCAAGAAAACCTTAGTTGACATCTCCGAAAATGTAGACAAAAAATAAATAAAGCGATTGTGGCTATCGACATGTCTGCAGTAGGCTGGAAGTAAAATAGAAACTATTATAACCAAGTAAAGGAGCCAGACAGAGTTTTGCTGGCTATGACACTCACAGGCACTCGAACAGTGTTGGCATTTCACTACACGATCCTAAGTCAAAAAAAAAAAAAAAAAAATGAAAATATGAAAAGACTGTCGAGATATTTCATATCAACCATAAATATACAAATTAATATCTGATGAACTGATCACAGGCGATTCTGGATATTTTGACTGCACTATCTAGCACTGCCTTTTCTCTTGTTCTTTATGGTATGAAATGTAAGTACAGTATTTTGCAAGGGTGAACATTTTCGTACCTTATGACATGTGCAATCCACTTTGTTTGCTGTTTATGGTAGAAGTCACATATTGTCTTGGCCCCGGTCATTGAATACAAGAGATTATTATTGATAACATAGCCCCAATCAAAATTTGTGTTGTCCTGTTGTTGATGTAAAGGAGGGTTTTTCCTTTTGAATCCATTAGGTACCATACAACGTAGAATGTAGTAGTATGTTGACTCAATTTTATCAAGTTCAGTTTGAACAAAGGAGTCCATGAAGCATATTCTCAATTGGAGAGGAATGTTCTTGTTCGTAAATAGTTGCAGGTGTTCTGAAAAATGAGCATGTCCACTGGAGATGTGATGCTGCATTTCTTTGATACCAATGTGGATTTCATCAGAACTGTTCCATACTCCTAGGTATTTAAAGCATTTTGAATTTCTTACAGGAGAATCCTTGATTTTCAGAATGCTTGTAGGGTATTTTCCATCGACAGCCTCATCCCAGTTCCAGATCATTGTTTCCGTTTTGATTTTTAGACCATACTTGGTAAAAACTTCAGTTAAGATGATGATTTGGAGGTTTTCATTAGACCAGGAGTAAATAGCTAAATCATCTGCATATCCAGTATCTGGATGGTCATATTGACCTACAAATCTTGCTTTACTCCTTTGTTCTCTGTTGGTTTCTCCAGCAGGAATACAGTATTGAATTGAAAGTTGTTCAGCTTGTGCATCGATGCATCAGGATTTCCAAAACTGGATGATATAGTCTTGACATAGATTGAACAGATTTGGTCCCTCGTTGCCACCTTGTCTGACCCCACTTGAAGTGGAAGATTGGTTCTTCTATGGGTTATCTCCATTAAGGTAAGATTTTGTATCGTGGTAGAGGCTTTCTATGATGTCAAGGTTTGTTGTGTCAGCAGAAGGAGGCAGTCTTTTACAGATACTTTCGAATAAAAAGGACCTGTTGACATGGTCAAACGCTGCTGTTAAATCGATGTAGCAGCTGAACTATTTACGCTTTGAGCGATATGAAATTTCCTGAAGCTGCTTTAGTGCGTATATCCCATCATTGCATCCATTACCTATCCTGAATCCAAATTGTGTAGGTGGAAGTTGATACTCATAAAATAGAGTTATCTTCGCCCCACAGATATTCCACGATACTGCTTTGGATCTTGCATACCCTCTTTCCTCTTCCATATGAGTGCTATTTGACTTAGGCTCCATTGAGGTGGAGTCCTTCTGGATTCCTATATTTCTTGAAAGCAGTCAACCATGGCAGCCTGAAATTCGGGAATATTTGCAGCTATTTTGATAAGATCGGCTTCAATGTCCAGAGTTGTTTTCCCTTTCTTCAGATCCTTAATTGCTGATAAAATTTCTTCTAGTGTGGGTGGTTGATTATTAATGATAGGTGTATGTTCATGGAAGATGTTATGTATATTGGTGGATTTTCAATCTCTGCGGGCAGACAAAGATGTGAATGATTAGCGCTTAAATGGAGTTTGAAGTGTTCTGCAAGTTTTTGACAATGTATAGCTTTTGGTTTTGTTTTGGTGATTTTGGAGTGGTTTTTTTGCCCTCCAGAGTGCAGCTATTTGTCTATTTCCCTTGGCTTCGCTTAGATCTCTTGACTTATCTTCTAACATCTTATTCTTCATTTTACGTGAAGCATGCTTTATTTGTTTGTTCAGTTCCTTAAGAATAGTGATGTTTTGCTGGGATTGCTTTTGACTTCTAGTCTGTTTTCTCTGATAGCAGCCCTTTAAAATTGCCATCATAATAGTCTTCGGGAATGATGTGATTATGTTTAAGTTGTGGCAAAGCACTGTTAAGAGATGAGATGATGATATCATGCTTTTCTTCAAGACAGAGTGGATTGCTGCTGTTATGAGCCAGTGAGTTTTTTATTTGATCAATTACCTGTTCTCTTATAGTGTGATCTCTAAGTGCATTGATATTAGGTTTGGATGTGCATTTTATCGTAGCTTAAGTTGATCTAGCTGCTTTAATAGCAGGTGTTGTGAATTTAGTGACAACCAGTCTATGATCAGATGTAAAATATGAGTTTCTCACCCTATCACAAAGCGCCTAAGCCAGGAGCCCTTCAAACTAAGATCATATACTTTATTTGTGAAACCATCAGGTCTATGCCAAGTGATTCTGTGGAGAAGATGTGAGAACCATGTGTTCAATATTGACAGCCTATATTTGAAAAAAAAGTCGAGTAGGAGTCCATTCCGTATTTGTTTATAATCACCGTTGAAACTTGAATGTTAGTACACAAGGAAGATGTTGCGTTGAAGTCTCCTTGAATGAACAGCTTTCTGTTTTTGTTTTCCCAGCCTCACAAACTTTATTCAACTCTCTGTAGAAAGATTTTTTACTGAGATTGGATTATATTCTGTAGGTGTGTATGCAGAAACTACTGATTTTAAAGCCCTTCATTGTCAGATCCATTGCCATTAGTTGAGCTGAAATATTCCATCGATTATTACATCAGGATGTTTCCTAACAGCTATTCCAACACCACACAGTCATCTAATTTCCATGCCACATGAGAAGATATTATAACCATCATGGTAGATTGAGCCCTCTCCCAGTCTCCTCATTTCCTGTGTGCAGATAATGTCAATATTGGCGGACTTAAATTCCTTTATCATACCACATAATCTAAAACCATCAGAACAGGACTGGATGTTAATTTGGCCTGCTTTCCAGCTATGTAACTTCTTTCTGTTGGGCTTTAATTCCTTATTCCCAGTTCTACAGTTGGAGTTATACGCAATAAATTCTTGTGTGGGGGCCGACTACACCTTTCCACACCGTAATTTGGGTGTCTGCAATGGAGTGGCATTTGGGCTACTTGAAATGTGTGTTTCCCACCTCGTCTATACGATAGTGAAATATCCCTAATTCCTTGAGATTAGATAAATCAATATGATTGGCATTTAATTGTCAGTCTTGATTTTTTAAGCTTAAGTAATTCAGACCTAGTGTAAGTAAGCATAGTGATTGAAGTTTATTGATTATTCAATAAACGGGAAGCTAAGTACATTGCAAATTACAATCAAAATGTATACTAAAAATGCGAGCTAGGCCTAAGTAATAGAAAGTTTGCCCACAGTGAATATAAGATCAGTGCCTGTGGAAGCACAACAATAGCCTGAGCAGTGGTCAAAACAATAAGTACAAAGTATGAATGGCTTAACTCAAACAGTGAGGTTTAGGCTGTCTCTTATACACATCTAGATGTGTATAAGAGACAGTATATACACACTGTAATTCCAGAAGCCTTTTCAATAATCAGATGAAAAAATGTGTATGTACACAAGATAAAAGAAATCAGGAACGATGTTAAAATATTGATGGTTTACATAGTGAGTATCAATAACAAAATTATTAATCTTTTGGTACACCATGTGTAAAAATATGGTTTTTGAGGTAAAACCGCTGGTTGTCTCGATCTTTCGGTGAGATTGCTCTGACTGTCATCAGGAAAATGTTGTTAAGAATGATGTTGATAATGCATGAGTTTATCGTTCTTCTCTTTCTCTCAAAATGGCCCTGCAAGATAAAGCGGGCAAGCAGGGGTCTTTGTGCTCGGCGTGTGGGGGCCCCAAACCGAGTGTTAAGCTCGTCCGGCACTCGGAGTGCCCGTTGTGTCGCTCATGTGTGCGTGCTGGCCCCCGACTAAGTTTGCGGCAGCTCAGTTTGCCACTCGACCTCAGGGTTCGCTACCAGTTGCGTCGGGGGTTGTAGCGGCGCCGGATGACTCACCTCTATCGCTGGAGGGTTCGTCGGCTTTGCGTTCGGCGGGCCCTTCCCCTTCGCTAGATCTGGCGCTGGTTTCGTTGATTCGCCTAAAACTTGCGAGCGGACATGCCGATCGAGACTACAATAAAAAGGATATCTTGTCAACAACAAGTTGAAAATAAATCCAAGGCAAAAATAAATCCAAAGCAAAAATAAATCCAAGGAGAACAGAATTGCTTGAAAGGTCCTGCTAGTAATTTTCAAAGGCTAGATGTATCCCGACTTCGAAGAACGTCGAAAAGGGAATGAGGACGTTTGTTAGGGAGACGGTTCGCACGTGGCGTCTTCGGTCGGACTGTTCCATTTTTTTTTTTCAAAAGGGTGTTCCGTTTTGGGAACAATGGCAATTAGTCGGTTATCCAGGTAAGTATTCACGAAATAGACTTCATACTCCGCTTCCTGTCTATAGGCATGGGTTTGTGGTTCTGTGGCGTCTGGTCATAGTTCCCACGTGTCCCCACTACCGGAAGTCCTCTGAGTGGTATGATTGTGTTCAGAAATAACATTCTCCATCTGCTTGAAAGATGTTCTTGCCTCTGATGCCTCGGTTGCTTATTCAGTTCTTCGCCCATCTCTCTATGTTTGTACCTTTTCTGTAGTGATTGACCTCGTTCTCTACCGTTTGCCAGTGCTAATCTTGCACTTTTATTATATTTTATTTATTTATTTGGTATAAAATACTCAAAATGCAACAATAGGAATAAATATAAATATATATACAAAAAAAAAAACCAACATCAAGCACCACACATAAAAATTCCCACACTTTAGGCCTATCAATTCAATCAATATACACTAATTAACTTATCGGTTTATTCACGTGAGTATTCAACAAATAGACTAAACAAATCAGCAGTGATGTTGTTAGCTTCTGGGGTACGAAAATAACATTTATTAATAAAATAACTGCGTAGTACGACCTTCACACGACAAATCCAACTCCACTCCTTTTGAGCGACAGAAAAATGCAATGCCATCTGCTGATTGTCGGTAGCAGTCTGAACGGATCGTCATTAAAAACAATCCGTTGAGCGCGCATTGTCACATTGTGTTCTTCATAGTATCGTGTAGGCTAACAGCAGTCGTTTGCAGTGAGTGCCCAGTTTAACATTTTTAAGGTGACTACTGAAGTACTGAAATGCTACCTACTTGTAGTAGTCTCTGGTGTAATTGTGGTGGTTGTTGTTATAAACGGAGCACACTCGCAGCATCCATCCTCAGTATTTTCAACACGTTCTCCCTACAAAAACAAAGACAAGTAATATGAAATACAGGAAAGAGAATGCGTGTCATATGTTGATCAAGGACATGGTTATGTATCATTTTCAAAGTCTGCTCTATTTAATGACTATAAAAGCTTGAAGCAATGAAAAGCCATGGGCTACTTATAAATAAAAAAGCCTGTTAAAAGACAGAATAAAGAAGGTCATTACCAATGTAATGTCGTATGTCAAGCAACTGTACCACTAATTATGCATTCTAAAAATTTTACTCGATTCCAAATTTTTCTTGCTTTATTTGTGCAGTACTTATTCTAAACACCATTAATGTTACCTCTGAACAATCTGTATCACTGAGTACACAACCTTCCTCACATTCCTCAGCCCATGCATCCAATCTTGGCAAGAATGTGCATTGACAGGTCAAACAGTTGCCAATTGTGTAGGGTTCGCTATCTTCATCCTGTATATACAAAATTATACATAATTATACACGTTCTACATAAAATCTATGTTACCTTATTTTAGAGTGTTGAAAAATTGCATGTACAATACTTAATTG
>NW_022686322.1:4392995-4417484 GCF_011630105.1 Anneissia japonica
AGATGAATCGTATTTATTCGTATACATATATATACATTCATGCATGCATACATAAATATATACATATATATATATATATATATATATATATTAAACAAATTTATGATAAACCTAAGATTCATTGATTAAAATGAGAATCAGTTAAGTAGAGTAGAATATTAGTAGCTGATAAAAAATAATGTCATATACAGTACCTCACATGTACATGTGTGATTCATGCGTATACAAGCGCCGTCTAATGGGACACTGTCAGTTGGACACAGACAATGCTCCAAACAGGCTGGCTCCAAAGCAGCTGCAGCACGTGCTGCCAGTTCAGCATCACTTAAGTGTATTTCATCACATGTTAGCAAATATACACAATTTTCTGGATGGTTACATGGAGCTATGAAAAATAACAATAGCATAAATCAGTTATCATGAATATAGGTTGCTATATTTGATTTTATTCTTTTATTTAATGAAAAAGTTTTTTTTACTACACAAATCAGTAGTGATGTCAGATGTTATATCTAGATAAAAACCAACGAGTATAGAATTGCAAGATGTCAGGGTTTCTATTAGGGTTTATTGAAACAAAATCCTATAGCACTATCCTTTCCTTTAAAAGGAAAGTTATAAGCATAAAATGTGTTCAAACATGTGCATTATCTATAGCCTGTATGAATTTCAACTTCGAATTCCAACAGGCCTCCCACCCCCCATCTTGTGGTATTACTGTATTTTTGCTTCATTGCGTGCATGCAAAATAGAGTCGGAGCTCTAGCAATTCTATGCTCGTTGATAAAACTATGGCAACATTTCTCTTAAGAGAATACTTTACAAAATAAATGTTGCACCTCTGAAACCCTGTAAAAACAACCTTACAACCACACACATTCTCATTGTCCCTTGGAAACAGAACAAAATCTGGTATTTTTGGTTTATATTCGGGTAAATATTCACACACTCTACAGTATAACAACACACTAGAATATGGGAGTACTGAACCAAAAACCTGTGCAATCATTAAGGAAGTGCTAATTCTTCCAAGACATCATCGGTCTGTGCAATAGCCTACCTCAACAAGGACAGGGTATCTGATATTCACATCTGTTAATTTTCTCAAGCAAACATAATTTACCATCAATGCTGTGCGAATATACTCATACAAGGTTTATGCACATCATAGGGTGATGATGGTGATGATGAACATCAAAATACTATACGTTAATAAAACACCACCATTTTCGATTGGCTGTATGAACTTACTTGCTGTTGTTGTTGGCAATATTGTTGTAACTACCGTTGTTGTACAATCATCGGCAGGCACAGCACAATAGCTGCTTGAATCAATAGTGTTGTCTGGACAAATACATCGACTGCAACGTGGGCCAACTTGGGATGGACATTCCGGGTTTATAAGTTGTCCACGACAATCAAGCCGACAACTACACATATTTCCACAACTTTCCACTGTAAAAATATGAAATACATTGGCCATAAGTTAATTTATGTATATGTACATAATTGCTTAAAGATGTATTGTCCCTTGCTAATGTCAAAAAATCATGAAAAATAATTCTGAAATAAACTTGCTCATATTGCAATAGCATACAAATTATTAACTTGTGCATAAAAATTATTGAATTTAAAAAAAATGTGTACCTTGATTTTTTATAATAAATTATAATAAAAATAATTTAACACTTCCAGTGACTGGAAGTGTTTCTATCATTTTCCGCTGTAAACAGATGGGCAGACATTTTTTAAATACACTAATTTCTATGTTCAAGTTGATAACATTTATGTTACTTCAAAATGGGCAAGTTAATTTCAAAAAACATTTTTATGATTTTTTTGGTATTTAGCATGGGGAAATACATCTTTAATTTATTTGTTTTTGTTACAACAGAGGTCTGTTTTTAGCTTGCAATCATGTTATAGCACTTATTTATTTTTACAATGACAAAAGCAGTTCTAAAACTATGGGCCACAAAAAAGATTTTTGAAAAATGCTGAAAATTTCTGTACTAAAGAATACTCTGTGCAATTTAAATTTGACCCTTTAAACAAGCATTTTTCTGACACCATTTGAGATTTGTGGACAACACTTGAGGTTGTTGGACTAAAAATTACACAAATCAGCATTGGTCGTAGTCTATGAGTGAGATACTTGGATGAACTGACTAGCACCTAACACCTTACATAAAAAAAAAGATAGGTGCTAGTCGGTTCATTCAGGTAAATAAACTGACTGAATTTTCGGTTTATAGTTTCAATGTTCTAAAAAGAATTCATTCATATTATTTAAGGCATGTAAAAAAATGTTGATCATCCCTACCAACACAAGTAAAATTAATTTGTACAAACTCAGGAGTAGAAAAAAAAAAACAAAAACAAAAAAAAACAAATAGAAATCCCACCCATACGTCTTAAAAAAATTTAACCCATTTATATATATTTTATTATTATTATTTTTATTATTTTTTTTAATTTATATTTATTTTTAGTGGAGAGGACACAATAGTTTTTCCCATGCCTGAAAAACTACTACTGTAAGCCAAAAAGTTTGGGTAACAAAAATGATCATAGTTTGTTTTTTACATGGCCTTATTTGAAAATTTGAATTAAACTTTATTTACATGTTGTTGATGGAACAGGAGTGGTTGGTGATGCAGTAGCAGTTGTTGGAGGTGGAAGAGTAGTAACAGGGGGTGTTGTAATTTCACAGCGGTCCAGGGTATAACATGAAACAGATGTACCCAGGCAGAGACACTCTTCACACTCTGCTGTGGCTGAACGCCATGTCTCTCTGTACTGAAGAACAACAGATATGTAAGTAAAACTACATTAACAAAATAAATGTAATTAGTAAAGAAGTAAATGCAGAATGCATTTAGTTATATTAAAGAAACTGAAAAAAACTCAGATTGTGGTTGCATTCATTAAATAGGGAATATATTTTCTTATTTTCTGGAGTGTCTTTTATAATGGTTAATTATATCTTTTTATTATTATCTTTTAATAATTGTATGTATTCAAATTTGTTTTACTAAAATAAAATTAATGAAAACAAACAATAACAATTAATAATTATAATAATATTAAAGTAATGATAATAATAACAATAATGATAATGTTATCAATAACAGTGATTCAAATTTATAATATCTTTTTGCATAAAAGTGTTTATATTTACGGCATATTGTTGGCCTTCGTGTACACATGTACAGCTATGCTCAGGGACACAATGTGTTCCATCGTAAAATCGATCGTCACCAATACACTTGCAACATATGCTCCTGTCACTTTCCACCAAGCAATTGACATTGTTGCAAACATCAGGTCTGCATCCTGAATCAGCTGGACATTGTACAGGAATCTGGCCATGTGGGCAAGCTGTAATAAAATTGAAAATCAACAGGTCAATATTAGACCAAATAAAAAAAAAAAAAAAAGAAAAAAAAAATTTGCATCCTCTCCCACATTCTTTATTTTTTGAGAGAATATGGAAAAAATGAATGACTAGATTGGACATCAAAGAGCTCAATTTTGAAGATCTTATGGCTGCAGCAATTGAAGTACCAAAGAATAGCGAGAATGAGATAACCATTGAAGCGATTGTGATTATGAGCTATTATGCATGAGATTGAAGAAGCAATAAATAATGAATATGCAAAATAGGGTGTGGTATTAGCAGAACGTTGCAAGGAAATGGAAAAGTAGAAAAGAGTGAATAAACAATTTTGTGATATGTACTGGGTCTTCATAGTGCACACGCGCCAATTGTGTACACTGGGCCTACGATTTATTCCTTATCTGAGAACCATCATCTGGAACCATAGGTGAGTGTGCCGCTTAAACCAGCGTCAATATTATTATCATTATGGCTGTAGGTTGCAGCGTCCCTGCCTTAACTGCTTGGCCATATTGCTACTATAGCCAGCAAAGGGTGTAGAGTATCATGGACACAAAAGCCTCCATGGAGATGAGCAGCAAGAGATTAATTTGGGGAGACTAAAATTGTCAACATGGGTGCTGAGGACGTTGTACCTAAATGTATTATTCAAATCAATGCTGGCTCTTACCTGGTGGTGGATGAGGTATTTCAGTTGTTGTCTGAGTTGTTAATGTAGTTAATTCATCTGGAGAAAAATGCAAAAATAAAGCTTAAGCATAAAGTCTTTATGGTCTTCCCTCACACTTCATAAAACTATTCAATCCACCACTCAAGACTCAATAGGCTTTGAACAAGGCTGCCTAAACTTGAGAGATGCAAGACTTGTCACCCACCATCTCTCTAGAGTTGCGGAAATATCTATTTGTACACAAAGTGCCAGCCAGGGTCAACTTCAAATCCCATTTCCCAATCCTAAAACGCACAAGAACAGTTTTCTATTTAGAAGACTGTCTTTACACAATGCATTTTAATGTATTTCGTTTCATCTATTATGATTGTCAAAGCCAGAATCCACCTTAATAATTAGAAACAACAGGTTGATACTGTCAACAAATAAATAAATGAAATGAAGTTTTACTAGACCTACTGTACTTTCACTGTGGCAGTCCATTTTAGGTGGCTTTTCATGCCAAAATTATAACAGCCTAGACAGAGCTTCAATCATGTATGTGGGTAGGATAATCAAAGATAATTAATGGTTGCTACTTACTACACCCTGCCTCATCTCTGCACCTTGGAGGACAGTCACACACGTCATCACACCGGTTAATTTGGTTAGTGCAGTCACTTGGACCACATGAGAACAAATGTAATCCTTCGCAAGTTGTATATTGACATGTTGGACAGCACCTACCCTCATCTGTCCAGGCAATATAATTCTATTTATATCATACAAAAAAAAAAAACATAGGTTACTGTTGT
The DNA here is from genome assembly GCF_011630105.1 of Anneissia japonica. Taxonomy (NCBI): domain Eukaryota; kingdom Metazoa; phylum Echinodermata; class Crinoidea; order Comatulida; family Comatulidae; genus Anneissia; species Anneissia japonica. The sequence goes on from NW_022686322.1 coordinate 4,397,860, forward strand.
TTGTAATTTTAGCTATTGTTTAACTATAGATACATGCTATAAATGAATCCAAAATGATGTTGTTAGTCTGAGTGAAATACTTAATGCCTGAATAAACTGATACATGCCTAACTTTACTCTGAAAAAAATCTTGTCATGTTTTCTCAATAAAATCAACAACTACCGATGATAAATAATTAGAACCAAAGACTCTAAATAGCATTGAAAATAAAATCCCCCACACCCTCTGCTGGCACCATCCCCTTGTTCTCTGCAAATTCAAATTTGCTAAAACTTAAACTGTTTTCTTCTAATAACTTGGTATTTGCTATAATAGCCTTTTTCTGCTGAAAGGTTGTTTACGCTTACACAAAAGCTTGCATTGTTTAGTTATCGAACACACATTTAATCATCAATTAAAATTTACAAAGAAAAACTAAGATACAACATCTTAATAACTATGTTAGAAATTGGGATCAATGGTTTGTCAGTGGAGAAAATGGCGTCCGGTTGAATTCATTTTGCAACGATAGCAACGGAGTAGTATCACGACATAACACTGTAGTACTCTATAGTCAAAAAGAGGCTGCACAAGAGTCATTGTGAGAATTTTGCAACAGAGTTGATTTAGGTACGAACTTTTGCGATAAAAGTATTTTAGAGGGGAATTTGCTTTCTTTTTAGCTGACATAGCTAGGAAATCACCGGAAGCATATTAGTCAATCTCGACACCAAGATAATTTACTGAATCGCAGCCTTCAATAGTGTGTCCTGAGTAATCAAACAATCGGCTTTCTTCAGCCCGTGACTAGTGCCAAAGAGAATGCACTGAATGTGGGATGAAGGGACTTTTGCATACAAAAGCAAACAAACAAGAAGGCATATCGTTAACATAAAATGTAATAGAGATAGATGAGCTAATAAAAGAAGGTAGTTAATTCCAAAGATCGATATATAATCCATATACTGTAGTAATGGAAAATGTTCAAATAATAATAATAATAATAATAATAATAATAATAATAATAACAATAATAATAATTCTTCTTGATTTATATAGCACCTCCAGTTGACATCGAGTCACTTAATAACAAAGAAAAAAATAAATAAAAAATTATCCCATATATTATTATTATTATTATTATTGATATACCTGTATCATGAAATTTACTTGTAAATGCATATTTCAATTTATATCAAATTCGGTGGGTAACCTACCGGTGGACATTCACTGATCTCACAAGACTGAGTCATACAAAGTTCTTGGCCTACTGATTCACAAGTACAATTTGTGCATTCATCAACTGTAAATGAGTCTCCCACCTGTAAATCATAATATTAACAATAAAATAATGTAATGATTGTAACATAATATAAAAAAATTAAATTAAAATCAACAATAAAAACCATCAAAAAACAAAAAAAATAACTTTGATTAAAAAATACCAATAATAACACATCTTCTTTGCCATTTTTGGCTTACTGTAGTCAAGCCATTGTATTTTCAAATCTTTAAATTGATGTATTGTATTTTTATTGACAACATAGATTCCTTAATTGTAAAATCCTATCATTTACATTCATTACATTTCAAAGGTGAGTAAAAATTTAGGCTTAACTTACAGGGATACAGTGATCTCCACTTAAACAGCCATCGCAATACGATGTCGTACCAATTACTGTTGTATTGCTTCCTGTGATGGTTGTAATCAGTGTGGAGAGTGTTGTTGATGTAAGGGTGGTCACTGAAAAACAAGAAGAAAATGGTATACAAATTAATAAATCATGATGTAGAAGATGGGGTAGCCGTGAGTCTAGATGATAACAGTAAATGAAGACTAACAAACCTATTTAATCACAAGCTTTCGACCATGCAGTGGTCTTCATCAGGTGAATGAATTATTTAAATTATTAAATTAATAAACACAATTATAATATTATACAAAATAATAACAACAACAATAACAATAGTTTATTTGTATTTAATTTAATACAATTAAAAATCAAATTATTTCAAATGTGTTATTTTCAAAATAACCACACAAAAATGTGTATGGTTACAGTATTAATTCTAAATTTATATAGATGAGGTCAAATTGCTTGGTGGTTTATATGTAAACTATAAATTAACATGGTACACTCAATGGTATGTTCTAAGGCAAGTAAATTTATTGGTGTAGTAGGTGACTTCCTTATAAACTGGAAAATACAAGCTTTTAAGGAGTTATTGGCTGTATTCGACTGGTCATTCTTTGTTAAACCATGGCTGCCTGCGCAGTGGTAAAATCCTACTTAGCGAAGATGACAGGACAAATAGAAAACTGGTAAATACTTGACAAAACAAAATGGCAGCACAGTTACAGCGATACACGTAGCGTAATCAAGGTTGCTTCAGCTTGCGGCAGTATGGATTTTTTTCGTAAAAAAATGTTTCCATGCAGTTTTTGAATTCTGTTGGCCTAAAATTATTTTTTACTTCATGTGGGTAAATATTATAATTATTATTTTCTGAAATTTAATCTAAATCATATTAACGCAAATGTTGTTGGTGAACTGACCAATCGATCCTTGTTTGTTTTGGTCACATGGATAACTTATTACAATTAACGCACTCTGGTTTACGTTAATTTGTGTTGTTTAAATGTTTAAATTATGAACCAGCCGAATGAAAATAATACTCAATAAAAATCTTTGCCAACGAAATGAACCATTCAAATATGGCCCATATTTCCTTCAAAGACTGCCTTGATGCCTTGCAAGCCTTTCAGGAATTAACATGTGTTTGCTGAGTACATTAAATGCTTGAATAAGCACCGCTCTCGAATAAACTCAGCACCAAAAATGATTGTTTTTGATAAGATGGTATACTCGTCATATAGTGTACTTGGCGTACCAAAAACGAGTACAAGTACTCGCCAAAAACACTATCATTCTAGCATTTATAACTTTCCTGTTATACATTGTAGAACCACAGAATCTGCGGCTGGTAGTTTGGGAAATTTGGGAGAGTAAAATAATTTGGAAAAGTATGTTTTCATACGTAAACTTGTTTTGGCATTCGGGGCTCATCTTGTACAAATGCTTAGCACTGAACGTGTTCATGGGTAATTTAGCTTCTATTTTCTAATATTGGATATATTCCTATTATCATCATTAATCCATAGTACTGAATGAAAAAACGGTTTTCTGTGATCAGCTAATAAATTATTATGCCTGAATATATTATTTAAAAACTAGATTAGGAATACAAGAATTTAAATTTCACAATAAAATAGTAAGACACTATGGGAACCTACTTGTTTCACAATAACAACACCTTATACCATCTGGTTCAATCAGAATCTGATTCTGTGGATTAAGGGTTATTTAAAATAAAAAAGAATGACAATCAATGTATCAAATAATAGATATATCTGTCTATGAAAAGCTAAAAAATAAAATTCAATATCTCAACTGAAAATCAGAATGAATTGATTGAGCAGACTATAGAACAGCCACAGAAATTATGTCACAGCTGCTGTTGCCCACTGTATAATTTTTATCTTGTTTATGCTGTTGGGTGCGGCCACTGTTGCGCTCTTTGTAAATAAGCCTACAAAAGCAGTCTATTGAGAAATGGCACTGAACTATTTAATTATCTGTTAATCTTTATTATTTTTTCTTCATATTTCCAATATGATAAAAATTATATTTAGTGAAAATATTGTTAAAATGTTTTAGTGTAGTTATGATGATGTGATGGAATTTCTAATCTTTATTGGCCAATTCATATACATCAAAAACACAAAAATAAACGTTCATTGAATAGAATATAATATACATACATTTCCGCATTCCTCAATACCACAGGTTTTTGTACAATTAACTTCTCCATTTTCCTCACATTGACAAGTGGTACAATCTGATACTTGGATGGCTTCCTGGTACTAAAATCAAGAATATAAAAAACTGAAAATGATGTTTGCAAAATAAAATCTTGTAAGAAAAAAAAAGTTTCATAGAGCAAGGCTTCTATGCATTTTATTATCACTAAAATTGTTGTATAATTATATATATTATATATAATATAATATAATATAATACAACTGATATCACTTAAATCAGATTGGTTGCTAATCAGTCAAAAGTCTGTTAATAATAATCTGATTGTTAAAAAGTAAATTATTCATGTCAATTTTGATGGGACTTTTCCAAATTTCACAAGACTTCTTAATATTATAAAGTGCATTGAAGCTAGGGCACTATATATAATTACAATTTTTAATAATATTATATTGTTACATGTTACCTAGCAACAATATCCAAGGGGTGGTTTGGCCCATTCAACGCAGCTTGGTATCATTCATACCAAGAATCTGAAGTTGGTGAAATCTAATTCAGACAATTCGGAATCTGCTTCATAACATTTATTCAAGGTCCGGTTCAATATTTAAAAACTGGGGGAAAAAGGGGCATAACCACCCATTTTTACACCTTTTTCCCCCAGTTTTTAAATATTCAAAAATCTGTATCTCATTCACAGTTGCTCAGTTTTTCGTCAAACAACTTTTTTTGTCTTAGAAAAATCAGTTCTACAACATATCAAAAATTTGTTTTCCTCCGGAGCCTGACTTAATAACAAAAAAGAAATTGATAAATTACCTGCAATACCACGCCGTCATAATCACAGGGGCAATGTTCAGGCAGAACGCACGAGTCTTCATTCCTTACCATTCCCTCAGGGCAGAAGCAACCGCTTTCACAGCCCTCTTGGCATACAAAGTTGCGATTTTCACAGGTTGTATGACAATCACATGTTTCTCGGTAAACATATGGCAGGAAACAAGCTGTTGTGATCAAGATATAGGAACACACTTTCAAAAAATGTACATAGCATGGAATTTTGCTTTACAAGTCAAGGGTGATGCTGATCAGGGGCGGATTCAGAGGGGGCCGGGGGCCAGTAAAAAAAAAAAATTGATGGCCCAAAACGCCTCAGAGGTTATTTTTGGGCGTCTATAAAACAATATTGCGGGGGAAATCCCTGGACCCACTAGGGTACCGTTATCTCAATCGGCCCCACTCGGACATCTCTGGATCCGCCCCTGCTGGTAGTCTACGATTTTGAGGCATGTCGTGATAAAATGACTAAGCTTCCACGCAGACCACCATTGAATAAATGAGTTATAAAATATGAGCTCAAAAAATGGCCTAAAAATTATACTTTCATTATAACTCAACAGTTGAATATCAAATTATTCATATCCCAAAATTTATATTCTGGAAATGGTTAACAAACCATTTATTTAATGTTATTATGTTAATAAACAATGTATGCACAAATTACTTTGGAAGACAATTACTGAAAATCATGTTTATCTTGACTCTAAAAGTGCTGCACATTAGCCTCCCAATAACTAATGCTTGAAATGTCCAATTTCAATGAATGAACACCCTCCCCCCCCCCCCCCCAATACTAAAGTACAGATCTCCCTCCATTTGAAAACCACTTTAGAGACCAAGTTGTTCATGGTCTTTAGAAGGTTTGGTCTTTAATTAGAAAAATAATAATTATGAAGATAATAAAAGTTATATGTTCATCTGGTGGGACCACATAACAATGGTCCTTAATTGGAGGGGGTCTTAAATTAGAGGGATAGCTGAATCTAAAAATACCAGTAAGTTGAATTTCAATTTTTGTCACAACTTAGCCATTTTGCCACAACATGCCTCATTTGTATTGGATTACCTGGTATAGGCAAAGTTACATTTCAACAAACTATGTGATACTCCACTTAAAACAAAAATCCTTTTAGAGAAAGTAGTGCTTTTAGCCTTTATTAAAACAAATCCTGGTGTATTACAGGATTTGAACACAAGACCGTGGGAATAAAAAGCAAGCACCTTTCCTCCATGCTACATGATCATTTGACTATTTACAGTGATGTAATATACTGTAGTTTGATACAAAGAACTACTGTACCATAATCTTTAAAAAAAAATAGATAGTCTAGACTAGGCTGTTACTCGATAGTACAGCATTGTTACACTGGAATTAAAAATTGTAATCATTATGGTATGATAGACTGGTCTACTACAGGTCAAATCAAATCAACTCTCCGGGTTTTGTTGGAACACAATCCTCTCTCAAAAACGTACTACCACGAACTAAAGGGCATCCTTCAAAAGACGTAAAAAAGGCGTTTGTATCGAACGCGTATTGCGTCTATAGAACGCATGTTTCGAACTCTACTTGAATTCTAATAGCATGCCCCACATCTCGTGGTAGTTAGTTTTTTAAACGTTTCATTGCGTGCATACAAAATCAACACTGTCAGAACTCTAGCAGTTCCATACTCTTTGGTCATACCTATTTATAGGGACTTTGGGCATACAATAATTATCTTCATTGATGATTAATTATCACTATTGGCACTTACGATTGATACTGGTGGTGGGTATGACCGTTGTTTGGATTAGTGCACATTCACAACAGCGATCAGCTGTGGTTTGAATCTCATATCCCTGAAAAAAACATCAGTGGAGATTTGCTTTCTGATTCAGAAATAATGTTTGCGAAAAATTTATTGAAAGCGAACAATAAATGGAAAGAACAGTAACTCAAGACAGCCTGTCATCAGTACAAGTGTGGGACGGCACCACAAGACTGCTGGAATGGCACAATATAACTGAAACGATTGATTGATTGATTAATTATAGATATAGTAGATGTATCGCAGATGTACCTCCATGATTATAGTAAAGCATGGTGCACACAAGAGCAGTTTGCTCAGCAAATGGCCTCTCCTGATACTTGTGTGTAAAGGTTTTGTGAGAATTCAACCTCACAAAACAAAGATCTATTATGTTTGATATCAATTGTCTTGTGAGATTTAATGTTCACTGTGTGTGCCTCTGCCTGTGAGTAATCAGCTTGCTTGCAGTAGATTGGGCAATTATAGACTCTCATTTAACTGGCTCACCTAAGCTAGAGGAGAGTTATTACGAGCATGTGAAAACGCTTTCTGAGCAAACTGCTTTCATATGCGCTGAGCTTAAAGGTGTATTGTAAATGATAGTACTTTTTCCCAGGGAATTTATGAACCATTATTTAACCTACATCATAGGAGCGATAGTTGAAATTATTACCCACTTTTAATTAACCAGATGGCTGGAATCTATGTATGCGTGTATAATAGAGTATACCATCTATTAATTAATTAGTGTATTTGTTCATCCCTCATTGAGGCTTCAAAGTGCTGGTAAACAAAGCGGTGATGCTGGTTTCTTCTGCTTTTCTAGTCGTTTTAGCTTAGGACATTCCATGGGTAAATTTCCATGCTTTCTATTTCAAGTTTGTAAATGTTTCCGTCTCATTTGCCTTGAGCTCTATCTTAGTGGATATGTGCGCTTTATAAATCGTATTTATTATTATTACCAATATATAGAACGTAACAAATTTATGCATTTATTTTTTACGCATTCCGATTGTAAATTAAAGTTTTCTCACTATGTGCTTTCTGTTAATAGGTAAGGCAAAAAAAAAAATTCCAAAAGTTGGAAGTAGAAAATCGATTAGTATTAGTAAATACTTAAATCTCTCAGTTGCTGAGGATAGTCAATGACAATGTTAGCACACAGTTTGATAATTATATTTTCCATTACTGACTGATGATTTATATTGTGTTATTTTAATATAAAGAACTTACTGCTGGACAGCTCTGCAAGTTACATTCACTCTGAGAACACTCGATCTGTGTTGCTTGGCATACACAAACATGGCAATTACCCTGACGCCAGGTAGATAAAAGCTATAAAAAAAAACACATATCTGTAATTACTGATTTCAATCTCACTTTAAATATCATCTGTTGGTGGGTTTTCTTCTCTACATGTGTTATCATTTCAATAGATATTGGCATACTGTACTTGCGCGAAAAAGCACCCGGGCGGTTAAAATATTTTTTTGCACTTTTTGAGGGGCGCTTATTCAAACGGGGCGCTTATGAAAACTGAGTGGAAATTGAGGGGGCACTTATGGAAATAGATGAAAATCATGGGGTTCTTATGGGAACTTATTAGATTCAATAGGCACTTTTTGAATGAAAAAAAAGATTATATAAGGACATCGGAAAACCGAACATTACGAATGACAAGAATGCTGTTTGGAACAATGGCAATTAGTCGGTTATCCAGGTAAGTATTCACGAAATAGACTCGGAAAATCGAACATTACGAATGACAAGAATGCTGTGGGTATTTGCATAACAGCAGAATAGCAGATGAAATTAGTGGTTGTGCTGGTAGTTAGCTTGTTGGACATCGGCCGATTGAGATTAGTAGAATCATTGCAGGTTTTCTTGAAAACTCAGATGAGAATGTGCTAAAGGTGCAAATTGTCGGAAAAATAAAAATAGGAGTAGGACCAGGGCAAGACAAATACAAGGAGATGAAGGTTGGGAAGATACTGTCTGTCCAGGGAGCTCTAATCTGTCCAAGAGGAATATCTCATTTTGCTATTGTCCTAAGAAGAATGTGATTCTACTCCGCAGCTCAATTCATGCCAACAACCACAGTCCCAGGACTGATTGGATTATCGACTGGCTAAAAAAAAAATCACATTATTATTGAGGGGGCGCTTATTCAAATGGGGCGCTTAAGAAAATGTTGACGCTAGGAGGGGCGCATATTCGCGCAAGTACGGTAATCCAGCATTTCAAACACAAAAGTTTTATTGATAATACAGCTGGACAGATGAGATTTGCTTTTACGGGGTTACAAATACTTGAAACATATATATAACTAGTATTATTAATTTATGCTTTGCCAACCTTTTATCTTTCTTACTATGAATATCATATTATTATAATGGTGCAAAAATTTCAAAATTACACTTTTTCAGCACCTATCATATTTTCAGTGATAAGTATGTGTAATATGTCTATCAGTGGTGTATCCACTTTTAGAAAGTACTGTCCCATTGCCAGTGGCAAGTTTACTCATCCCCTAATATTTTCCTGCTAATTTATTAGAAACATCATTTTGATAATATATAACTTGATAGCAATTCAAGAAAGTATGTTTGTATACTCGTTTTGGCATATGGGACGCAACCTCAAAAAAAAAAAAAAAGGGTCTGGCAGTCAACGTGTTAAAAAAATATACAGTGAAATTAATTTTGGGTCTGATGTAATGACATTGCCAATTAGTCTCAGAAAGCCAAACCTTTCTTTTTCGTTCAGGCTTTATAATTAAGCAATATGTACAGTATATGCATATTTGGATAGTACATTATCGTTGGCAAGTTTAAATGGCCGAACGGTTAAGGCAGGAGCGCCGCAACCTACAGCCATAATATCGGCGCTGGTTCGAATGGCACGCTTGCCTATGGTTCTGGTGGTGGAACAAGCCTTCTCTGATAAGGACTATAAACTGTAGGCCCAGTGTACACAATTGGCTCATGTGCACTATAAAGAACCCAGTACATCTTGCAAGACGAGTAGGGGGTTACCTGGTGTACTCTGCCGTGATTCGGAAAAACGCATTATATCCATTTTTGAGAATTTTAAGATTTTTGGCTTAGTGGCATCCTATGGATGTAATCTATCATGTGAATTGATCATATACCCTAAAAATGTCTATAAATATGAAATTAATATGAGAATTAAGCATTATATCCATCCACCAAAGCAAAAAAATCCGGAAGAGTGCATTATATCCACCAAGCATTGAAAAGCGAGCAATCAACCAATCACAGAAGACAATGATGCATATTTAATTAGTTCCCTTGCTGGTGGAAGGGCATAATAAGGCAAAATATCAAGTTTGTTTTTGATTAGAGTACAATTAATAAAAGAAGAACGCATTGTTCTTCATCTTTTAAAGAATAAGTTGCAATATGCCCATGACCAAATTGTGGCCATAATATAAATTTTAGTCTGTAATATAAATAATTACTATTATAACTAAGACCATTCAAAAAACAAAATAAAATACATACATATCAAACTTAAAAATGTTTTACTTAGACTTTCCAATTAAGCCAATGCTTGGAATTTAGATATAATACATATGCTAAATTTACATTTAAAAATTTAGCTATAAATGAGTACACTTCCTTATAATTTAAGGAAACAAAAATGATAAATGGGCCTGAAGAAGTGTGTTTAGTTAGAAGTTGTTATTTATTTTTATGTTTATTAAATTGAAAGGGGGTATTCTTCATAGTGAATTTAAATAAACTGATTATTTATGTTGTAAAAAACTTACTAACAGTGTTGTTGCTTGTTCTTTCTGTAGTGGTTAACGATAGTATTCAATTTAAATTTTACATGTACCATACCAAATTTTAGGGGAAATACAACATCTAATAAATCAGATCAGACACATTTTGTAAATATTTTATGAGAGTGAATGCGATAATGTTGTTAAATAATATAAACAAAAACCCTTAAAAAACATTATATTTTGTTTTGTTTTAAGTTATTTAAATATAATGGAATTTAAACCTCTAAAATCCTGGTGAAAATTCACTTTAATTTGTTCCTTAAGTAAAGAAGAATGCATGCATTCTACTGACAAAACTGGATATAATGCCTAACATCAGATTTTTCATGCTTCATTGGCTTTTGTTTTAATTTGGAAAAGTGCATTATGTCCATTTTGACTGGGTTATAGAAAAACATATACAGAAAAAGTACTTCAGTATGTTTTTCTGTTGTGTAATTAGTACATTTACACAAAAAATTCAATATAATTTATTTCCATAACAAAAGGCAAACAAGAAACGCGTTTTGCTCAATATCTTAAAACTATGATTTTGGCTTATAATGCGTTCTTCCGAATCACGGCAGTACTGGTCCATACAGCCCCTGTTGTGGACAGATGAGAGTAGCTGGTACCAGGTTTACCGGCCAGCTCAGACACGAAGAGACCCTTAGGGGAGAAGAAAGTTGCTGTATGAGCTACTGTAGTCCACGCTTTGAGCGCTCTGATCTTAATGAAATAGCGCTATATAAATGATGTTATGTATGTATGTATGTTAATATTTGGAATTTGAGATCAAGACCAATACCATTTTGTTTATCTAGCAACTAATCTATGAGAGAATATGATTAAAGTATGGATGCAAGTTATATTGTTTATATATACCATGTTAACTTACCTGGTAGAACTCATTGGACTCAGAATCATAGCATGGACATTCGGTCATTTCAATGCAGAAACCATTGTGTTCTACCAAGCCTGGTGCACAATTACATCCCGGCGTACAACCACTAGAGGTGTCACACATCTCAATACCATCAGCGAGATCACTACAGGTAAGAGTGCAGTAGCAATCAGATGGAACTCGTCCCTCAGGACCTGGTGACAGAAATGGTGAATGCAAATTTTTAAAAGAAGCTACTATTGACTATAATAAAATAATTGGTTCAAACAAATCAGAACTGTGTACAGGCCAGCAATTGGCTCTTTCATATAATTAATAATAATAATAATAAGTGGGATCTGTAAAGCGCATAATACAGAGGTCTCTATGCACCAGGCATAACATACGTGAAGCATACACACATCAAATACATGTATACACATATGCGAGCTGTGGTGACAAAATGTCTTGTGGTACAAAAATTAAAAATGAGTTATTGATATATATATATATATTGATGACTATATAAGCTTTATTTTGGTCTTTAAATAATGTTTCAAGTTTGAGTAAAAGGTTGAGCTGAGTGTCTGGCTAATTGGTATGGTTCCTGAGTTCCATACCCACGGCTATGTGTCGAGTATTCAATTTGGGTCTTTTTTATAATAACAAAAACGCTCAGCTCCTCGAATAGCACTCTCAGGAGAGTTAGACGAGTTAAGGACCATGTTTGTATCAGTGTGTATCCCTTTGATGTAATTTGTTGATTAGAAGAAGGATGAAGAAGCATCAAGTAATAAAGTGAAATAAGATAAAGACAATCACAAAGAACAAAAATATATACTTAGAAAGTGGTGACAAAATGAGTCTTGTGGTACAAAAATTAAAAATGAGTTATTGATATATATATATATTGATGACTATATAAGCTTTATTTTGGTCTTTAAATAATGTTTTGAGTCTTTTTTTTATAATAACAAAAACGCTCAGCTCCTCGAATAGCACTCTCAGGAGAGTTAGGCGAGTTAAGGACCATGTTTGTATCAGTGTGTATCCCTTTGATGTCTATTTTTAGGGGAAGGCTAATTATTAGCCACTAGTGACATCAAAACGACTATGTGGCTATCTTGCCACCCCAGGTCGTATACCAAACTTTCATAAAAAAAAAAAAAAAAAAAAAAAAAAAAAAAAAAATGGTTAAAAAAAAAAAAAAAAAAAAAAAAAAAACCAGTGTAAGATCATTTTAAATACCAGATTTCTAAAAACATACTTAAAAGAAAATCACCTCTAAAGATATACAACTGATAAAATTTTGTGTTGGTTGTTTTGTGTTGGTTTTCTATCACTTCTGAAAAATAGCTTTAAAAAATATGCCTCAAAAACAAGATTGGGAACTCAACTAGGAACTTTTGCTACTGTGAAATATACATATTAAAACTTACTAGAAAAATTGAAACAACAACAACAACAAAAAAATTATTATTATAACAATAATAATAATAATAATAATAATAATAATAATAATAATAATAATAATAATAATAATAATAATAATAATTGGATCCTGTCCTGTAGTGTAGTGTACTAAATAGTCAGTTTTACAAAGCTTTATGGTGCTAGAATGTAGAGTTCCATGCACTTTCAAAGAAATGTTTTGTCAAAAGAAATTTGGTACCAGTCTGTTATCAAGGAAAATATTCACAAAATAGAAATATATTTGAAAAAAACATTTTCTGCAATGAACTCACATGTTGAACCTGGTGTAGAAACCTGCCTTGTTGTTGATACAACTTCTGTTGACGATGTAATCACAGTTGTTTCACGTGTGGTGGTGTTGAGCCGAGGTGTGGTGTTTCAGTTAGAGGCACAAATTTGTTGATTAGAAGAAGGATGAAGAAGCATCAAGTAATAAAGTGAAATAAGATAAAGACAATCAAATAACAAAATTATATACTTAGAAAAAAAAAAAAAAAAAAAAATAATAATAATAATAATAATAATATTAAAATAATGATAAAATAGACTTTCTATGTCTGTTTGAACAACAGAACATAGGGCTTTTCCCACTGCTTTAATGAGAAATGAAGTTGAAATTGCAACAAAAAGAATAGTTAATAAAATGTATAAATTAAAAAAAACACGGAAAAACAATATAATTTAAATGAAGTGGAAAACAAACAAACAAAAAAAAAACAAGTTCACTGCGACTTTATTAGCAAGACTTGAACTATGGCTGCAACACAGTAATAGCGAGGTACATTGTGACTCATAACCACTGCGCGTGCGCCATATGAGCCGACCTTGCATAGGAAAGTTCATATCGATTCAATGACTGAAAGCAAAAATTGTTCATGTAGTTTGGCGTTTAACCTAGCAGTAACTGGTTTAAGTGCTTTAAAGTCAGGCTCCGGAGGGAAAAAAAATTTTGATATGTTGAAGAACTGATTTTTCTAAGACAGAAAAAAGTTGTTTGACGAAAAACTGAGCAACGGTGAATGAGATACAGATTTTTGAATATTTAAAAACTGGGGGAAAATGGTGTAAAAATGGGTGGTTACGCCCCTTTTTCCCTCAGTTTTTAAATATTCAAAAATCTGTAGCTCGTTCACCGTTCCCCAGTTTTTCGTCAAACAACTTTTTTCTGTCTTGGAAAAATCAGTTCTACAACATATCAAACAATTTTTTCCCTCCGGAGTCTGACTTTAAAAAACGCAAATTGCGTTTAAATAATGTTATCCAAATTAATTTGTTCCCAAAACGGAACACCCCTTCGAAAAAAAATGGAACAGTCCGACCCAAGGCGCCATGTGCGAACCGTCTCCCTAACAAACGTCCTCATTCCCTAAAGATCGACACGATCACGGCGAGGGTAGGAAGGGAGGGAAGGTTATCCAGGTAAGTATCTCACTCATAGACTACCAACATCACGATTGATTTGTGTAGTCTATTTCGTGAATACTTACCTGGATAACCGACTAATTGCCAGATTAGCAGCGTAAGGAGGAGGCGGGCGTGATCAGAAACCAGAAGACTTACCTACAGAGATGGCTTCAACACAGCAACCGCTACCGACGCCTGGGTCGACAAAACATCCCGCAAGTAGCAAGATGAAAAAGTAGTCTCCGATCTCCACCATGCCGCCGCCAGAATGTCGGCGAGGGGGACCCTGTGAAAGAGGGCCCAAGAAGCCACCGTGCCGCGAACCTCGTGCATGTGGGCAGGCGGAGGCTTGCGAGCCGACGCATAAGCGGCTTGGATGGCCGAAACCACCCAGCAAGCAATGGTATCAACAGAAGCAGGCCCATGGGGCCGAACTGAAGACACAAACAAATGCGAATCCGTGCTGCGCAACGGACGTGTGCGATGAATGTAAAACCGCAGAGCTCGCACAGGGCACCAAACCCTGTCCTCCTGTACTGAAGAGTGCGAGGAAATGGTGGGAATGAAGACAGATGGAGGGGAATGCGCCAAAGTCTGCGTCTTCGCTAGGAAATCAGCTCTGAAAATGAGACGAACACCGCCCCGCTCAAATCGAATATGTCCCGGTTCCAAGGAAAGAGCGTGAATCTCACCACGATGCTTGTCTCTTATACACATCTAGATGTGTATAAGAGACAGACAGCGAGGAGGTAAAACGCGCGTCGGGGGTCGACTATTGAACATACCTCGTAATAACTGCAATTATTAATGAGGACGTTTGTTAGGGAGACGGTTCGCACGTGGCGCCTTGAGTCGGACTGTTCCATATTTTTTCGAAGGGGTGTTCCGTTTTGGGAACAATGGCAATTAGTCGGTTATCCAGGTAAGTATTCACGAAATAGACTGCGTTTAAATAATTTCATCAACTACCAACAAAAAAATATTTAAATGGTCCTCACATCCACACCCTACTGAATTGGATCATTTTTTCATTTCACAATGAAAAACTATTCTGCCAAAGTGTCATTTTTATCCAGTTATAACTGGAACGTAAAGCAATTTATTGACCCTAACATTTACACCCTAACCTAGATTGTCCCCTACACATAATAATATCTTCCTTGTAACTTGGGTTAAACTTTCCCAAAAGTTTCATTCGGATCAGTTGACCCGTTTTTGAAATATCTAGTCTGGGATGTTTTCATTTAAATGGTCCTCATATTCACACCGCACGCCGGATCATCACAAAATTCAGTAACTTCTTTAATGGACCTTTCCAAACTATTATAAAAAGTTTCATTTACACCAATTGAAAACTTTTTATAAATATTTACGTCTGGGATCTCAAAAGTTTAAATGACCCTCCAATTTATACCCTTCACTGATTCCTTGCCAACACATAATACTATCTTCCTTGTAACTTGGTTAACCTTTTTCTGAATGTTTCATTCAGATCAGTTGATCTGTTTTCAAAATATGTGGTCTGGGACGTTTCCCTTTAAATGGTCTCCAGATCCACCATAGATTGACACTAAATATTAGGAGGCACATCTTTGATATATGGCCTATGCTTCGGCAAAGCACAGAAAAATTCTAAGCATGGGAAGTGACCAAAGTGACTGCCAGAAAAAAAAAAAAAGAAAAAAAAAAATATCAGAACAAAAACAATGGCTTTTCCCAGTACTGCTGGGAAAGGCCAATAAACAATAATACTGTATATGAAAATTAAAAATAATAATTATATTTTTAAATATAGTGCACAGTAATAGTGAAATTTAAAACTAGAATGAATTTTGTAAAACTGTTTACAAAGAAATAGATAATAAAAGTTCTGGAAGAAACTAAAAGATACATTATAAAATTTACAGTTCGTAAAAACAATGAATAGTATGGTAATGGACTTAAATAGGGCAAAATGAAATCACCTTAAAGCACTTATCTCTATAAAGATGACTAGACAAACAGGTGCACAGAAAAATATTTTTTTGAGTTAGAGCATGTTATTTTGTCAATGTCATTCCGAAAGGGGAAAAAAAAACCTACCGCAGCTTTCACTTGGACTGCCTACATCGCAAAATTCCCACCTTCTGTTTGGGTCCGTTGTATAACACCATGCGGTGGTATCCTGATCAGGGTTACGGCAGTTGTTGTTGTTGAGCAAACCGTCATTTGGATAACTTTCTGGAGTGAATGAATGCGAATGCGGTGTCTGTGACGACCAGTCTTGACATGTGAAACCGCTGGTTGTGGTATGTACTGAGCCTCGATAATCGTAAGCGTTTGACATTTCATAACACTCAGTTGGTGGTGGTGTTGGTGACTCAGTTGTTGTTGTTGGTGGTGGTGGTGTTGGTGACTCTGTTGTTGGTGGTGGTGTTGGTGACTCAGTTGTCGAAGAAGCTGTGAAAGTTTCAATTTGTTATCATCAACTTAAAAGTAATCAAGATCTAGATACATAATTGCCAAAACTTAGGTCAAGAGCTAGTAGTATGATCTTCCTTTATTGTTCTTTAATCTTAGAGGAGGGGGTAGCTATTCAGTACAGCATATTGTTCTCCCGTAGGACCTAGCATAACATACAAATACAATAATTAAATGCAATATGGGTATTATGCTAGGTTTACAGTATGTCCCCAGTGGCCACGACAGCCCCGTTTGCTGGAAACGTAGTGCACCTAGGTATTTTGGCCATTAGGCCCAAAAAAAAAAAGTTTGTTTGCCCTCCTCCCCTGACGCTAACTCACTGAAAAAAATGGGGCGGAAACAAAAAAAAAAGTCTTTCAGCCCAATATGCTCTCTGTCAATGATTATATATTCAATTTAATTCCGGACATTTAATCAGCCAATGAATAGAAACAAAAGCTTGTCTTATTTGAATTAAATTAACTATAATAATATCTTTTATATTTATTCCAAAATAAAATAGGGCAAAAAAAAAAAAATCAGAACAAAAACAATGGCTTTTCCCAGTACTGCTGGGAAAGGCCAATAAACAATAATACTGTATATATAAATTAAAAAATAAAAATAATAATTATATTTTTAAACATAGTGCACAGTAATAGTGAAATTTAAAACTAGAATGAATTTTGTAAAACTGTTTACAAAGAAATGGATAATAAAAGTTTTGGAAGAAACTAATAGATACATTAAAAACTTAGAGTTCGTAAAAACAATGAATATTAGTAATGGACTTAAATAGGGCAAAATGAAATCACCTTAAAGCACTTATCTCTGTAAAGATGACTAGACAAACAGGTTCACAGAAAAATATTTTTTTGAGTTAGAGCATGTTATCTTGTCAATGTCATTCCGAAGGGGGAATAAAAACCTACCGCAGCTTTCACTTGGACTGCCTACATCGCAAAATTCCCACCTTCTGTTTGGGTCCGTTGTATAACACCATGCGGTGTTATCCTGATCAGGGTTACGGCAGTTGTTGTTGTTGAGCAAACCGTCATTTGGATAACTTTCTGGAGTGTATGAATGCGAATGCGGTGTCTGTGACGACCAGTCTTGACATGTGAAACCGCTGGTTGTGGTATGTACTGAGCCTCGATAATCGTAAGCGTTTGACATTTCATAACACTCAGTTGGTGGTGGTGTTGGTGACTCAGTTGTTGTTGTTGGTGGTGGTGGTGTTGGTGACTCTGTGGTTGGTGGTGGTGTTGGTGACTCTGTGGTTGGTGGTGGTGTTGGTGACTCAGTTGTTGAAGAAGCTGTGAAAGTTTCAATTTGTTATCATCAACTTAAAAGTAATCAAGATCTAGATACATAATTGCCAAAACCTAGGTCAAGAGCTAGTATTATGATCTTCCCTTTATTGTTCTTTAATCTTCGAGGAGGGGGTAGCTATTCAGTACAGCATATTGTTCTCCCGTAGGACCTAGCATAACATACAAATACAATAATTAAATGCAATATGGGTATTATGCTAGGTTTACAGTATGTCCCCAGTGACCACGGCAGCCCCATTTGCTGGAAACGTAGTGCACCTAGGTATTTTGGCCATTAGGCCCAAAAAAAAAAATTTTGGTTGCCCTCCTCACCCGACGCTAACTCACTGAAAAAAATGGGGCGGAAAAGCAAAAAACTTTAAAAAAGTCTTTGTTTTGGTGATCCGCTTCACAGAACGGATCACCTCTTGTTATTGTGAGAGATCTTTTTTTTTAAATTCTACATTTCTCCCCATTTCTTGTTCGCACGATATCTAAAAATTGCCTCAAGCTACGTACATGGCAACTTCAAGGGACATTTGGCTTGGCATGTAATAGTAACAATAAGCTTTTCAATGTGACCAGTCATGCGTGATGTCATCTGCGTGCAAATTTGCGTTTTCACATTTTCGTTCATATTATCCTAACCAATTGCCGTTTTGAAATAATACTTGGTGAGCATAAACTTCAGGTCAAAGTTGAATGTCATGTACCTGAATTTTACATGCCTGGGTCATAACACGTGCGTACTCGTGCATCCAAATTTTCAAAATGCTCAAAATCATTTTTGACTAAATTAGAGCACGTTTCAGGCCATTTCGAGCATTTCAAATTTTCCTCTCCACGCACATTTTTACATGAGGAGCACATACAGCAGCTGCAAATTTCGTGTTTTTTCATGTTTTGGGGTTTCTGACACTGTATTCACAAATTTCCATTCTTTTTTAGTCATCTTAGGGCCAACAGCAATGAAATACGTGCGCATCAAAGATATGAATCCTTGTGCACGTTTTTGTCGACAAACACTGAAAATTTGCCAAAATCATGCCTAGATAGTTTCTTACTTTTTCCCCTGATTGATCATGTAATTTTCTTTCTTATTTCAGAGTGGAAAAGAACAATGTAGTTTCAATTATGGATGAATATTACATACCCAGTATCATAATCCCAATAAATTATGTATTTTTATGTTTTAATACCATCATTATAATTATTGTCGTCGTCATCATGTTCAGCAAATGCTTCTATTTATCCTGTGCTCTAAGTCTTTCAGCCCAATATGCTCTCTGTCAATGATTATATATTCAATTTAATTCCGGACATTTAATCAGCCAATGAATAGAAACAAAAGCTTGTCTTATTTGAAGTAAATTAACTTTAATAATATCTTTTATATGTATTCCAAAATATACATTATAAAATTTATAGTTTGTAAAAACAATGGATAGTATGGTAATGGACTTAAATAGGGCAAAATGAAATCACCTTAAAGCACTTATCTCTGTAAAGTTGACTAGACAAACAGGTTCACAGAAAAATATTTTTTTGAGTTAGAGCATGTTATCTTGTCAATGTCATTCCGAAAGGGGAAAAAAAACCTACCGCAGCTTTCACTTGGACTGCCTACATCGCAAAATTCCCACCTTCTGTTTGGGTCCGTTGTATAACACCATGCGGTGTTATCCTGATCGGGGTTACGGCAGTTGTTGTTGTTGAGCAAACCGTCATTTGGATAACTTTCTGGAGTGAATGAATGCGAATGCGGTGTCTGTGACGACCAGTCTTGACATGTGAAACCGCTGGTTGTGGTATGTACTGAGCCTCGATAATCATAAGCGTTTGCCATTTCGTAACATTGTGGTGTTGGTGACTCTGTTGTTGGTGGA
>NW_022686322.1:4417561-4424790 GCF_011630105.1 Anneissia japonica
TGGTGTTCCAGGTGTTGTGGTAGGGGGATGTGTTGTTCCAGGTGTTGTGGTAGGGGGATGTGGCTGTCTCTTATACACATCTAGATGTGTATAAGAGAACAGTCACAGAACGGATCACCTCTTGTTATTGTCAGAGATCCTTTTTTTTAATTCTACATTTCTCCCCACTGCTTGTTCACACGATATCTAAAAATTGCCGTGAGCTATGCACATGGCAGCTTCAAGGAGCATTTGGCTTGGACTGGAATAGTCACAATAAGTTTTTCAATGTGACCAGTCATGCGTGACATCATCTACGCGCAAATTTGCGTTTTTACATTATCGTTCATATTATCCAACCAATTGCTAATTCGAAACCATATTTAGTGAGCATAAATTTCAGGTCAAAGTTGAATGTCATGTACTTGAATTTTACGTGCGGACGTCAACATTTTAAAATGCTCAAAATCACTTTTTGACTAAAATAGAGCATGTTTCAGGCCATTTTAACACTTTTAAAATTTTCCGCATCGGGCGCGCATTTTTACACGCGGAGCACGTACAGAAGCTGAACATTTAGTGTTTTTACATGTTTTGGGTTTCTGACACTGTATTCATAATTTTCTATTCTTTTTCAGTCATCTTAGTTCCAATAGCAATGACGTACGGCATATCAAAGATATGAATCCTTGTGCGCGTTTTTGTCGACAAACACTGAAAATTTGCCAAAATCACGCCTAGATAGTTTCTTTATTTTTCCCCCTGATTGATCATGTAATTTTTTTTCTCATTTCAGAGAGATGTCTTTATTATTAAAGAGATGTCTATGTCTATTACATACCCAGTATCATAATTCCAATAAATTATATGTATTTTTATGTTTTAATACCATCGTTATAATTATCGTCGTCATCATCATGTTCAGCAAATGCTTCTATTTATCCTGTGCTCTAAGTCTTTCTGTATTTTTTGTTTGTATTTTTTATGGGACAATACATTTTTAAGGTTAGAACTATTTCTTTTTTCCTAAAACTATTTGTCACACAGACAAATTAATTTTAGCAGTGAACTCACTTGTAGAAACTGTAGTAACTTCTTCTGTTGTTTCCATTGGTGTTCCAGGTGTTGTGGTAGGGGGATGTGGTGTTCCAGGTGTTGTGGTAGGGGGATGTGGTGTTCCAGGTGTTGTGGCAGGGTGGGATGTGGTGTTCCAGATGTTGTGGTAGGGGGATGTGGTGTTCCAGGTGTTGTGGTAGGGGGATGTGTTGTTCCAGGTGTTGTGGTAGGGGGATGTGGTGTTCCAGGTGTTGTGGTAGGGGGATGTGGTGTTCCAGTTGTTGTGCCAGGGTGTAGGGTTCCAGTTGGAGTCACGGTTGTTGTTGGAGTCACCGTTGAAGAAATTTCTAAAAAACAATATTTTTATCGAAATTGCTTCAATGATTTTTTTCATTTGTCATGAAGAACTGTAGTAACTATGTGTGTGTTACCATTCAAAGCCCTTCCCATTTTGTTGTCAACCAAGAAAACTATTTAACAATAAATTTAAGTACTAAAAAATGTTTGATGAATAAATAAGTGCAAGTCAATTAAAAAGCACTAATGAAAGAAGTATACAGTAGTTGAGAAGGATATACCAGTACTTACTTTGATTTAAATTCACCGGAAGGAAAAAAAAGCATCAAGAATTGAAGTGAAGTAAGATGGAAGGCCAAAACAAAGGAAGAAAAAAATACAAATCAAATTAATGTTTAAAATTTGTATCACATTTATGTAGTTATTCTTGGGTAAATTAGATATTGTCTGGCATGCTGGGGTGGAAATATATTGCAAAGTGATGGGGATAGACTACAAAAGTTTGTCAACAGGTTTGAGAGGATTATCGGTTCAGAACTGCTGACGGTGCACTCAGTCTACCTAGAGCAACTAGTTAATAAGTTCGATGACGTAAATCTTGAAGAAAGTCATCCGTTACATTCGGCTCATTGCCGGTTGCTTTACACAACGCAGTGGTAAACTAAAGGTACTGGTTGCAAGCACAAAAAGATTTCTTAACTCATGTATTACGAGAGGAATTTGCCTCTTTAACAATAGACATGTTAGATAGTTTCTTTATTTTCCTCCGATTGATCATGTAATTTGATTTCTTATTTCAGAGTGGAAAAGAACAATGTAATTTCAATTATGGATAAATATTACATACCCAGTATCATAATCATAAAAAAATTATGTTATAATACCATCATTATAATTATCGTTGTCATCATCATGTTCAGCAAATGCTTCTATTTATCCTGTGCTCTAAGTCTTTCAACTTAATATGCTCTCTGTCAATGATTATATATTCAATTTATTTCCGGACATTTAATAAGCCAATGTATAGAAACAAAAGCTTGTCTTATTTGAATTAAATTAACTTTAATATCTTTTATATTTATCCCAAAATATACATTATAAAATTTATAGTTCGTAAAAACAATGAATATTATGGTAATGGACTTAAATAGGGCAAAATGAAATCACCTTAAAGCAGTTATCTCTATAAAGATGACTAGTCAAACAGGATCACAGAAAAATATTTTTTTGAGTTAGAACATGTTATCTTGTCAATGTCATTCCGAAAGGGGGAAAAAAAACCTACCGCAGCTTTCACTTGGACTGCCTACATCGCAAAATTCCCACCTTCTGTTTGGGTCCGTTGTATAACACCATGCGGTGTCATCCTGATCGGGGTTACGGCAGTTGTTGTTGTTGAGCAAACCATCATTTGGATAACTTTCTGGAGTGAATGAATGCGAATGTGGTGTCTGTGACGACCAGTCTTGACATGTGAAACCGCTTGTTGTGGTATGTACTGAGCCTCGATAATCGTAAGCATTTGACATTTCATAACATTCAGTTGGTGGTGGTGTTGGTGACTCAGTTGTTGAAGGAGCTGTGAAAGTTTCAATTTGTTATCATCAACTTAAAAGTAATCAAGATCTAGATACATAATTGCCAAAACCTAGGTCAAGAGCTAGTGGTATGATCTTCCCTTTTCATATTTTTTATTTATTTATTTTTTTTTTTTTATTCATTCATTCTGAAATAATTATAAGTAATAACATTCAAGAATAAAAACACAGA
The DNA here is from genome assembly GCF_011630105.1 of Anneissia japonica. Taxonomy (NCBI): domain Eukaryota; kingdom Metazoa; phylum Echinodermata; class Crinoidea; order Comatulida; family Comatulidae; genus Anneissia; species Anneissia japonica. The sequence goes on from NW_022686322.1 coordinate 4,420,664, forward strand.
AAAGTACAAAAATCAACTTACTTCCACTGTGGTCCCTAAAAAGGATTCATATCTTTGATACGCCGTACGCCATTGCTATTGGAACTAAGATAACTGAAAAACTTTTGACTTTAATTACTTCGAAAATGACTTTACTTTTCTTTAATCTATGAGAAGGGGGTAGCTATTCAGTACAGCATATTGTTCTCCCGTAGGACCTAGAATAACACTGACACTGTATTCACAAATTTCTATTCTTTTTCAGTCATCTTAGTTCCAATAGCAATGGTGTATGGCATACCAAAGATATGAATAGTTGTGCACGTTTTTGTCGACAAACACTGAAAATTTGCCAAAATCATGCCTAGATAGTTTCTTTATTTTTTGCTCGATTGATCATGTAATTTTCTTTCTTATTTCAGCCCAATATTGCCTCCAATCTTTAGTTCAAACTTTCAGAATTTTAGTTCAATCCACAATTACAATACTAGAAATAGGAGTAACTATGTTTATGAGCGTTTAAATACTTTAACTGGCCAAAGTGATATCTCATTTCAAGGTGCTAAAGTTTGGAAGGAATTACCTGATCACTTAAAAACAATTTAAAATATTAATACTTTTAAATACGAATTACATTCGTATCTAGTTTCTTCCACCACATAAATTTCTGGTACTTATCTGCTATACTTTTTATATTATTGTAGCCCTATTTTATATTTAATTATACTTTATATTTTGATTTGTCATCTCTTTGAATTAAGATTTATTTATTGGATACATTCTTATGTTCAGGATCCCGCAATTAAAGCTTGCTTACAGTGGGGTACATCTGTCTCTTATACTGATTCTTTGATACTTTGATACAATATGTTTTTTAGGCTATTTTTGTTTGTATTTTTTATGGGCCAATACATTTTTAAAGTTAGAACCATTTCTTTTTTCTCAAAACTATTTGTCACACAGACAAATTAATTTTAGCAGTGAACTCACTTGTAGAAACTGTAGTAACTTCTTCTGTTGTTTCCGTTGGTGTTCCAGGTGTTGTGGTAGGAGGATGTGGTGTTCCAGGTGTTGTGGTAGGGGAATGTGGTGTTCCAGTTGTTGTGCCAGGGTGTAGTGTTCCAGTTGGAGTCACGGTTGTTGTTGGAGTCACCGTTGAAGTAATTTCTAAAAAACAATATTTTTAAAGAAATTGCTTCAATGATTTTTTCATTTGTCATGAAGAACTGTAGTAACTATGTGTGTGTCACCATTCAAAGCCCTTCCCATTTTGCTGTCAACCCAGAAAACTATTTAACAATAAATTTAAGTACTAAAAAATGTTTGATGAATAAATAAGTGCAAGTCAATTAAAAAGCACTAATGAAAGAATACTGTAGTTGAGAAGGATATACCAGTACTTACTTTGATTGAGGTTCACCGGAAGGAAAAAAAAGCATCAAGAATTGAAGTGAAGTAAGATGGAAGGCCAAAACAAAGGAAGAAAAAAATACAAATCAAATTAATGTTTTAGGATTTGTATCACAGTAATGTAGATATTCTTGGGTAAATTAGTTATTGTCTGGCATGTTGGGGTGGAAATATATTGCAAAGTGATGGGAATAGACTACAAAGGTTTGTCAATAGGTTTGAGAGGATAATCGGTTCAGAACTGCTGACGGTGCACTCAGTCTACCTAGAGCAACTAGTTAATAAGTTCGATGACGTAAATCTTGAAGAAAGTCATCCGTTTGGCTAATTGCCGGTTGCTTTACACAAAGCAGTGGTAGACTGAGAGTACTGGTTGCAAGCACAAAAAGATTTCTTAACTCATGTATTACGAGAGGAATAGACATGTTAGATAGTTTCTTTATTTTCCCCCCGATTGATCATGTAATTTGATTTCTTATTTCAGAGTGGAAAAAAACAATGTAATTTCAATTATGGATAAATATTACATACCCAGTATCATAATCCCAATAAATTATGTTATAATACCATCATTATAATTATCGTCGTCATAATCATGTTCAGTAAATGCTTCTATTTATCCTGTGCTCTAAGTCTTACAACTTAATATGCTCTCTGTCAATGATTATATATTCAATTTATTTCCAGACATTTAATAAGTCAATGCATAGAAACAAAAGCTTGTCTTATTTGAATTAAATTAACTTTAATAATATCTTTTATATTTATCCCAAAATATACATTATAAAATTTATAGTTCGTAAAAACAATGAATATTATGGTAATGGACTTAAATAGAGCAAAATGAAATCACCTCAAAGAACTTATCTCTATAAGGATGACTAGACTCAGTTGTCGAAAGAGCTGTGAAAGTTTCAATTTGTTATCATCAACTTAAAAGTAATCAAGATCTGGATACATAATTGCCAAAACCTAGGTCAAGAGCTAGTGGTATGATCTTCCCTTTATTGTTCTTTAATCTTAGAGGAGGGGGTAGCTATTCAGTACAGCATATTGTTCTCCCGTAGGACCTAGCATAACATACAAATGAAATAATTAAATGCAATATGGGTATTATGCTAGGTTTACACTATATCCCCAGTGGCCACGACAGCACCGTTTTCCGGAAACGTAGTACACCGTGGGAATTTGGCCATTAGGCTAAAAAAAGAGTTTGTTTGCCCACCTTACCTGCCCCGAACCCACTGAAAAAATAGGGGACGGAAAAACAAAAAAAGTTTAAAAAAGCCTTTTTTTTTTTGGTAATCCGCTTTACAGAATGGATCACCTTATTGTCAGATCTTTTTTTTTTAATTCTTCATTTCTCCCCATTTCTTGTTCGCACAATATCTAACAATTGCCGCGAGTTACTTACATGGCAGCTTCAAGGGACATTTGGCTTGGCCTGGAATAGTCACAATAAGCTTTTCAATGTGACCAGTTATGCGTGACGTCATCTACGCGCAATTTTGCGTTTTCACTTCAAAATTTTAAAATGCTTAAAATCATTTTTGAGTAAATTAGATCACGTTTCAGACAATTTCAAGCATTCCAACATTTTTCAAATTTTCCGCTCCGCGAGTGCATTTTTACCCACAGAGCACATACAGAAGCTGCAAATTTCGTGTTTTTTCATGTTTTGGGTTTCTGACACTGTATTCACAAATTTCCATTCTTTTTTAGTCATCTCAAACACTAAAAATTTGTCAAAATCGTGCCTAGATAGTTTCTTAATTTTTCCCCTGATTGATATGTACTTTTCTTTCTTATTTCAGAGTGAAAAAGAACAATGTAACTTCAATTATGGATGAATAAAAAGATTTCTATGTCTATTACACACCCAGTATCATAATCCCAATAAATTATGAATTTTTTTATGTTTTAATACCATCATTATAATTATCGTCGTCATCATCATGTTCAGCAAATGCTTCTATTTATCCTGTGTGTTAGTCTTTCAGCCCAATATGCTCTCTGTCATTAATTATATATTCAATTTATTTCCGGAAATTTAATCAGCCAATGCATAGAAACAAAAGCTTGTCTTATTTTAGATAAATTAATTTTAATAATATCTTTTATATTTATGCTAAAATATACATTATAAAATGTATAGTTCGTAAAAACAATGAATATTATGGTAATGGACTTAAATAGGGCAAAATGAAATCACCTTAAAGCAGTTATCTCTATAAAGATGACTAGACAAACAGGTTCACAGAAAAATATTTTTTTGAGTTGGAGCATGTTATCTTGTCAATGTCATTCTGAAAGGGGAAAAAAAAAACCTACCGCAGCTTTCACTTGGACTGCCTACATCGCAAAATTCCCACCTTCTGTTTGGGTCTGTTGTATAACACCATGCAGTGGTATCCTGATCAGGGTTACGGCAGTTGTTGTTGTTGAGCAAACCGTCATTTGGATAACTTTCTGGAGTGAATGAATGCGAATGCGGTGTCTGTGACGACCAGTCTTGACATGTGAAACCGCTGGTTGTAGTATGTACTGAGCCTCGATAATCGTAAGCGTTTGCCATTTCATAACATTGTGGTGTTGGTGACTCTGTTGTTGGAGGTGGTGTTGGTGACTCTGTTGTTGGTGGTGGTGTTGGCGACTCTGTTGTTGGAGAAGCTGTGAAAGTTTCAATTTGTTATCATCAACTTAAAAGTAATCAAGATCTAGATACATAATTGCCAAAA
>NW_022686322.1:4424937-4429583 GCF_011630105.1 Anneissia japonica
GCCCCTAACTCACAGAAAAAAGTAGGGACAGAAAAACAAAAAAACTTTATGTAAGTGAATTTATCCTAATTTTTTGCCAGATGCCCTACAAATTAGTCTAAAGTTGTTGTCTGATATAAGATATTGCCATTCCAGGCCTCTGTGGGTTATTTTTATTCCATCTGATCTGTATCTAAAAAAAAAAAACTTTTTCCAACCACCGATCTCATCCCCCCGTTGTCTTAGGGCAAAATGAAATCACCTTAAAGCACTTATCTCTATAAAGATGACTAGACAAACAGGTGCACAGAAAAATATTTTTTTTGAGTTAGAGCATGTTATCTTGTCAATGTCATCCCGAAAAGGGAAAAAAAAACCTACCGCAGCTTTCACTTGGACTGCCTATATCGCAAAATTCCCACCTTCTGTCTGGGTCTGTTGTATAACACCATGCGGTGGTATCCTGATCAGGGTTACGGCAGTTGTTGTTGTTGAGCAAACCGTCATTTGGATAACTTTCTGGAGTGAATGAATGCGAATGCGGTGTCTGTGACGACCAGTCTTGACATGTGAAACCGCTGGTTGTGGTATGTACTGAGCCTCGATAATCGTAAGCGTTTGACATTTCATAACATTCAGTTGTTGGTGGTGTTGGTGACTCAGTTGTCGAAGGAGCTGTGAAAGTTTCAATTTGTTATCATCAACTTAAAAGTAATCAAGATCTAGATACATAATTGCCAAAATCTAGGTCAAAAGCTAGTGGTATGATCTTCCCTTTACGGTTCTTTAATCTACGAGAAGGGGGTAGCTATTCAGTACAGCGTATTGTTTTCACGTAGGACCTAGCATAACATACAAATACAATAATTAAATGCAATATGGGTATTATGCTAGGTTTACACTATGTCCCCGGTACCTACGACAGCCCCGTTTGCGCCAAATGTAGTGCACCGTGGGATTTTGGGCTCTCCTCACCCGCCCCTATTTCACTGAAATAAATGGGGCGGAAAAACAAAAAAAAAATTTAAAAAGTCTTTTTTTGGTGATCCACTTCACAGAACGGATCACCTCTTGTTATTGTCAGCTCACTCGCCCCTAACTCACAGAAAAAAGTAGGGACTGAAAAACAAAAAAACTTTTTGTGAGTGAATTTATTTATTTTTTTCCAGATGCCCTACAAATTAATCTAAAGTTGTTGTCTCAGGTCCATCCCGTTTTGTTCACGGTGGCTTGAAATGTGGTTGCTGTGGCCACCGGAAATATGGTGTAAACCTAGCATAAGATGATAACAGTTGAAACTAGAGTAGTCACTTTATAGAATGCAATAATTTCAACCATCAGTCCTATGACGTTCATTCGTAGCGCCCTGGGTTGGACTGTTCCATTTTATTTTGAAAGGGTGTTCCGTTTTGGGAACAATGACAAGTCGGTTTATCCAGTTAAGTATTCACGAAATAAAATAAACCATCACTCCTATGACGTAGGTTGAATAATAATTCATAAATTACCAATGAAAAAAGTACTACCACATTAAATGATAGTACTTTTTTCCCCTATCGCGATGTAATCTCTAGGCCCCATTTATAAAATGACAAGTACAGACAGTAAAGGGGACTGCAACCTCTATGATGAGAGAAATTGGGCTTTTGACCATGTAGGCCTAGGCCTACTTGGTGGGTACTTTTTTCATTCCTTTTTTTAAGCATCATAGAATCTATGTATGCAGAATAAATATCAAACAACATTGACTGCTCTGGATTCAGGGAATAGTGAAACCTACAGTATAGTCCCTCGTTGATGAAGAGACCCTAGACTATGAGAGAGCAGCTTGGCTCAGTCGGCTAATCTGGTGGTAGACACTGTGTTTTTCGCTGAACCCTGGAAATCTCTAGATCCCCGGTTCAATTCCCATCGCTTCCTCTCCTTGTGTTTCAGCCGGAGGACTGAAGTACAAGTTACAGTAGCACACAGTCTTTCGGATGAGACCTTGAATTTACGGCCCATGTGCACGTTAAAGAACGCAGTATACTCTTCGGAAAAGAGTAGGGGATTGCTCCAGGTGTACTGAACCACCAGAAGGACCCACTGGGCCCAAGAAAGTCTCCTCGCAGACTTTCTTGGGCTATCCTTGGTGTTTACACTGAGGAAATCCAATCCAATCCAATCCATCTTCCCAGGGGCCGGAGGCAGATATAGTAGGATACCGTAGGCCCTTGGGAAGATAGTAGGCTATGGTCTCCACATCAGCGAGGGGCTATAGGTTTCAACATTCCCCTCATGAGCAGTAAATATTTGTATACTACTTCCCTGTGGGTGCCAAATTAACATGTACGTTGGGACACTACCGGATTCCTGCCTATGTGATCGTATGCAAACTCTGTAACTGTATCCACCGTCACCAATTGAAATAGCTAATGTAGACAGATGCTGTTTAATATATGTGAGGTATAGTTAAATAAATACAAAATGGTTTTATTTTGGCAAAGCAGTGAATTCTACTTCCCTCATTGAACAATTAGGACTGCTGTACTGCCCTCTACTTCAGGAAGTGAAACATTATCCACTACTTCATTTCAAATGATGTTGTATTTTATGTTACTGTATTGCCTACTTTATGGGTATACATATTAAAAAATATTAAAATAAAATCAGTCTTACGACAAACAGGACAGCATTCCCCTTCTAGAGTAACCAACTGTTCCTACACAATGAAAACATGTTAAAAGAAATCTTTAATTTTGCAACTAATCAGATTCAATAAGGTAGAAATCAATAACAAATAATTATCAAACTGTTACATTGTATGTATAAAATTTTTTTTTAATTTATCTTTTTAGATTTTTTTTAAGTTTAACAGCAACTACACTTATTAATGAGTGTCAATCTAAAGGGCAACTCAGACAGCGTCGTACGACGCAGCTCGACGTGATTTGTTTTTGTGTCGGGTGAGTTAAACGTAGACGCGATGGTTTGCATTGGGGCAGCCGCGTCGTAGAATATTAAACATGTTTATCATTTTCTCACGACGGCTTAAGACTGTCCCCGACGATGAACTGCATCGGGCTGCGTCGTACGACGTTGTCTGAGTTGGCCTTAACTCAACAACTGAATAATCAGAACAGGACCAGGAATATGCGCATGTCCAAAAAACGCATGTGTTGTCGGATAAAGGCATGCGTTTGCATATGGACCTTAGCAACAATATCCAAGGAGCGGGGCTTAGTGGAAAGGTCCATTACAGAATTGAATGACTGCATATGGTCATGATGACATCATCATGAGCATACCGTATATAGGCACATCATGACTAAATATGGGCATACAACAGTACTCACCTCTGGACAGTTTGGTTGTCGTTCACATGGTTGCCTAGCACAGGTATAATCATTGTTGAAACATGTACATGTTGAACAGTCTGGATCTCTGTCATCAGGCCATGATGAATCAGGCTGAATGTTAAAATCAATATGTATACAGTAATTGGATTTTTTACAAAATTATGAAGAAAACTATTTTAAGATTTACATAAAACGATGCAAAATTGAATTCCACATTTGAATTGCCTGATTTGTATATTTTAGTCAGTTATTAACTTACAATTAATAACTTGAATGTGAAACAATTTTCGTTATCAATTAAGAGTCGAATAATACCTTTACTGTATACTTTTGCATAGACCAATGGTAACAAATTTTATAACTTTTGTAGTAAAATATGTGTAGATCAGCATTACACGTTAGGTTACACATCTATTATTTTGCAGGTAAGTTCTACATCTTGGTATCTTTATTCAACTGAAATATGTCATGCAGTGAACACTAAAATAATTTAAATGAATTGGAACATGAATTTACATAAAAATCTCACGATTAAAACATTACACTTATAAAAACTTATTACAATATCATACAATAACAAAAAAACTACATTAGTAATATCTTAAGTATTTGGCACCTCAATAGAATTTTAAAAAAAATTCTACCAGGAAGGATTTTAACATGTCTATTCCGTGAATACTTACCTGGATGAATCGGTATCCAGGTAAGTATCTCACTCATAGACCAACAACATTACTTCTGATTTGTGTGTTTTACAGTGGCAATATTGGATGTTCTTTAAATATTTACCCAAATTGGTCAGTTTGACCTTAATCTTAATGATCTTAAAAGTTAAATACTGTATTCAATGTAGCTTTAATGAAAGGAAGATTCAACCATGACATTTCTGATTTTGAGTGGCACTGGTATATGGTAAAAGATGATACAGTAGACAGTCTTGAAAGATTATTGCTAAATGTTTTATAGTTAATTGGATTATTAAAACATTTTAGGATTCTCACTTTTGAGATGTAACCTCGCGAGCCAACTTCAATGCACACTGTTGCAGCTGTATCTATGTCAGCAAGTTAATGGTGCATATTTGTCATGTTTCTAATGTGAGCTGATTCTACATTAAGGTAAGGGGTACAGTTAATACTATATTAATACTTGTTTTAAAGTTGTCCATACTAAGAATAATTAAATTTGTAACCGTGCATTGGGATGGGATAGTGCAGGATTTTGAATTAGCAATATTAGAAGCTTCGGCTGTATAACCTAATGATAATGTAAAATTTTGTCAATATAAATTGTCAACATATATTATTAATATTATTATTATTATTATTA
>NW_022686322.1:4429674-4471739 GCF_011630105.1 Anneissia japonica
TGAAGAGGGTTAAACACAGTACCTTAAGGTACTGTCGCTAAATGAAAATTTTAATGACGTTATGGAGAAATCATAAAAAAATATATATATATTATATAAGAATTATATTATTATAATAAAAAATTATCTATCATAGTTTAGAGTAAACCTGTTAGAGGTGGTTCTCATAGCTGTTGGTTGTTTACTGAATAAAATTAGAAATATAAAGATATTATGTTACTAAAAATATTAATGAATAATGAAAATAATAAATATGGAAATATCCCTTACCAAACGAAGTTGTCCTTCATTATCCATGCAAAGACAGGAGGTTGGAAAAACACAAGCAGTTCCATTGAATACCAGGTTACTCTCACAAGCACAATCTTCTGATCCACTATATAAAGGATCAATGGAACATTCACTGATAAAATTACAGCATTGTGGATTGCCAGGAGCAAAATCCCTGTTACATACTGTAAGAGAAAAAAGGATAGTTGTTTAGAGAAGATTGCATGAAAGCCAACATAGTGACAATCTGGATAACAAAACAGTATGCTATAAATAATCCCTTAGAAAATAGTAGCATGTAATAATTCTATTAAATTACATATCTATTGCATTTTTTTTTATCCAAATTCAGGAAAAGTGATAGCATTTTTCTTCATATTATTTTTTTTTTTAAATCATTAATTTTTAATTGTATTTACATCCAACAGAAATGCACTTGTCAATACAAGGTGTAATGTTGCTTTATAAAATAAAGCTATGTTTACAATAAAATAATTTTTGCTAAGCTGAAAAGAAGCTTTAACTTGGTCAGATATCACTTTTGCATACAGTACATAGTAAGTCCATCGCCAAACAACATTTCAAGATTTTTTCATGTGCATGGTTAGTTTAAAGCGTTGTAGAGATTAATATATTTTCTTTGACAAAAAACTTTTGTATGCCCATATATAGTCATGGGTCTATATATGGTCAATGTGATGTCATCATGACCATATTTAGGCATGTCAGATATTTTTGTCAAATAATTGACGGTAGTACCATATGCTCAGGGAAATTCAAACGGTTTGCACTAGAATTTTCTGCTAAAGAAATCATCATGCGATCAACAGAACTCGCTTGAATCTGTAACCTTTTTGTATCAGCGTACAAGCGATATAACTAAGCATGTGTATCTCTCAAGAGAGTAGGCTTATTAATATCTACAGTGTATTAATAAATAACGAGTAAAAGTACTTACTTGGCTGAGTTGTTGGAGTGAATGCTGTAGAGAAAAAGATAATGGGTTACAAAGAATTAATTCATCAACTTCATAAATTGTGTTTTTCTTTCATATACGATTGTATTACTGTATGATGTTAATAATATACTCTCTCACAATACATTAGGTATAAATCCAATAACATTATGATTGAGTAGAAATGAAACATTGTATTGCAATTAGCAACTCTCGCGAGGTTGTGAGGTACTGGGGCGTGTCCAGATATATGCAGGAGGGGGTGCAGAAAGAAAGAAGGGAACTCCTGTATAAATAACATAAGTTTAATTGACTTGGAGAACAGCATTCTGTCTTGTAAACCTCCCATCTTTTGAGACTTAAAAGCAAACAATAATGTTAGCCTGAAAATTATTCTCATAAATGACCCCCAACCCCTGAAGTAGAAAAAACAGCTGCTGACTATTTAACCAACATATGTACAATTTTTTGACAGCTAAAAATGCGGTCTAACATTAAGGGTGGTGAATGGGGGGGGGGGGTGGCAGTCCAGATGTCGACGGCCATCAGCCCCTATGGATTCCTCCATGAGTATCATTTAAATAATCAATCTGTGAAGCCCAGTCGGCCAAATGCTGCAAGTATTGCCATATATAACCGAATATTCTAAAGCATTATATTGAATAATACGTCTTTAACTATAATTTTAGAAAGACCTTTGCAAATGAAAGTCTAATTACTTCTTAAAGAAAAACATGAGCCAAAATAATAATTTTGTTTATAATGTTAGAGCAGGTAAGATAGGCCTACTGGTAAAGAATATGGTATTAAAGAATGGTTTATACAATACAAAATGTTGTGACGGATGTACAGACATTCCTATTCGTCACATATTAATTTATATTAGTGATTAATATTGCCACTTTATAATATATTTTATTTCATTATATTTAGTGAACATACACGTTTGTATCATCCACACTTGCTGAAGTGGTACGTTCCACTTACCTACTGCATACTAAATACTCTGCTTCTTCTTTCATTGTACTGAACTAACATAATTTGAATAATGAAGTCTCACATGTGTGGCTTTTGTAGCTTGACAATCCTCGTCCAATATTTTGTAGATTCGTAAGATTTTTTTTAATGATATTTTAACAGACATAAATAGGAACTCAAAATATGCCAATAATGGCAAGACAAAAAGAATGGTGCTACAATATATTTCTTCCAGAGCTGAGCACGCGTAAATCGGCACAAAAATGTTGTCCTTACTCAAATTAGAATATTATAGACCGTCTTAGTCAATGAGGCAAAGTGAGTTGTATGGAAAAGTACATTTTCAATGAAAAAATAAAGTCTGTTTATTGCTTGAATACAAAACATATATAATTTGTTTCACCATGGAGGAATTAGTTTTTCACAATAAACCTTTTATGAGAAATAAATTTAGGTTATTATTCTTCTGAATGCAACAGAAACATCTTAATTATAAAAGAAACAAGGAGTATACACCACTTTGGCTAAATTTGAAATGAACACTTCCGAGAACCTGGCAACTACCACTGAAGGACACCACTGGGGGAATAAGGTGTAAAAATGGGCAGTTACGCCCCCTTTTCCCCCAGTTTTTAAATATTAAAAAATCTGTATCTCACCGTTCCCCAGTTTTTCGTCAAACAACTTTTTTCTGTCTTAGAAAAATCAGTTCTACAACATATCAAAAAATTTTTTTCCTCCGGAGCCTGACTTAGGAGGTTCACTTTCAAAGAACGTCGAAAAAAGAATGAGGACGTTTGTTAGGGAGACGGTTCGTACGTAGCGCCCTGGGTCGGACTGTTCCATTTATTTCGAAGGGGTGTTCCGTTTGGGAACAATGGCAATTAATCGGTTTATCCAGGTAAGTATTCACGAAATAGACTTGCTAACAACAAGGTGTTCTGGCTAGATGTCACCCAGTGAAAAGTTGCAAGACGTTGGTTGTGCTATTTCAAATAAACCCAATAAAATTATGTGCTCCCAGGTGATAGGAAAAAATATAAAACATTTCAAAAAAGAAATGTATTATTTATGTGTTATTGTACTCTAGAGAAGGGTAGTTATTTCATCCAGCGATAAACTTTATATATTTAATATGTATATACTTTATGAAAAAATAAATTATTATGACTTACTTGGAATAGGCTCACAGGCACAGCAACGTTGTCCATCATTGTAGTCCACCAACTGGAAACCCTAGATTATTATGAAAAGTGTAACGTAGGCATAGTGGTTATTAACAATTTTATACAGGATACAGCAATTATTATATCATTATCATTATAATAAACATTATTATTATTATTTTTATCATTATCATCATTACAATTTTTACCAGCCATATCGGTTGAGTAATTTTTACTGACTGACAATGACAACAACTTCTTTATTGGCCTAATTACCTAATTATGAGGCATTGTTTAAGGTGTGAATATTATCATGATACTGATAGGATTTTTCAAATAAATATCATCATTATCATTATTGTTTATTTCGAGAGTAAAAACAAACACTATTTACATAGTAATGCATTGTGATAATATATCAATTATTTACAAAAATAAAGACAGGTAAATTTAAAGTAAGAACAATTGCACCTACAGGTTCACAAGCTGAGTTGTCTTTGTTACATGCCAAAATTTGCACAACCCTTCCTTCAGTGCAAATTTGATTAGTGCACACGTCTTGTACAACCATACCATCCTGAAATTAAACAAATCAGCAGTGACGTTGTCATATTAAACAAAGATATTGTTCATTCACGCAGGGCGTATACATATGGGCGAGCTAGGGCGATTCCATTATTTTTCTTTTATTTTATGCTCGAGAGATAAGTTTCAAAGGGAACTTTGGCAATTATCGGTTTATCCAGATAAGTATTCACGAAACTAGTTGATAAATACAACATATACAAACAAACTATATTTGTAATTCCTTTCCTGTTTCTGTAATTCTTAAAAAATGACTGTGTAATTGGTCATCTTTAATTTTAAATAAAAAATATTTTGCATGTTTTAGACCTAATTTGCATATAATATGAATATATACGTAAGAGATATATTTGTGCCTGTGACAGATGTATGATTCAATGTGTAAGAGAGGAAGGTATTGACAAAGGTTGTGATGTTTAGTCGTTGTAGGCAAAATGTAAATATTTTCAACCTGCTGGAATTTTAATTTTGATATGAACTCTTTTTTTGAAGCAGTATTTTCCTATGCTGTATGTATATTTGTCTTTTTATTTTACTATACATGACTTACTTTATTGTGCAGTTCAGATGTTCCTTAATAAATGTACTGTTGAACATATAGGTGTCATAGCAGAGAAGAAATTATTAGGTTAAACATATTTGTAAGTAAATGTTAAATTAAGTGCAATATGTTGTAAATAAATCTAATTTTTATAATTATATAGAATTTTTATATCAAATCTGTATGTCAGAATTTGTTAGTAATTTTTAATTTACTGTAATTTTATTAATGAATGAAAGACAAACAGCACTATTCAGACTAAAAAATTAATTTTTTCCACAAGCTTTTGACCATGCAGTGGTCTTCATCAGGTAAATGTGATGATGAAGACCACTGCATGGTCGAATACTTGTAGAAAAATAAATTAGTTAGTGTGAAAAATGCTGTTTGTCTTTCATTTACTGTATCATCTAGACTAACACGGTTACCCTATGTATTTCATCATGATGTAATTTTGTGCAATTGACGCAATGCTGCTATGTCAAATTCTGATGTCGTTATTTGAATAAAACCAGAATATATATATATATAGATACAGTGTATATATATATATATATATATAAATCAGTAGGTAGACGCAGACAAAATAACCTGCTACGATACTTTGACTTGTAAGAGACATAGAAATATTTTATTTGCGAAATTTTCGGCAACTCCTGTTACCTTCGTCAGCGCATGAGTATCAATACTCATGCTGCTTAATACATAATATATATATATATATTTATATATATATATATATATATATATATATATATATATATATATATATTCAGCTTAACAACTTACAAAGGAACATTCAGGTGTAGTACTTGGGGGAGTTGGAGGTATTCTAGTTACAACACCTGTAGAGGAAGTAACTGTATGGGAAGTTGTTGTCCCAGGTGATCCAGTTTGCCCAGTAGTCCCAGGTGGTCCTGTTCCAGTTGGTCCTGTTCCTGTTGTACCAGGTGGTCCTGTTCCAGTTGTACCAGGTGGTCCTGTTCCAGTTGTACCAGGTGGTCCTGTTCCTGTTGTACCAGGTGGTCCCGTTCCAGTTGTTCCAGGTGGTCCCGTCCCAGTTGTCCCAGGTGGTCCCGTTCCAGTTGTCCCAGGTGGTCCCGTTCCAGTTGTCCCAGGTGGTCCTGTTCCAGTTGTCCCAGGTGGTCCTGTTCCAGTTGGCCCTGTTCCAGTTGTCCCACTTGGTGTAGTCGTGACTTGTGAGCAAAAAGTAAAAAATCCCCTTTTACTTTATGAATTTGTGAAGCTGCCTAAACTACAAACATTTCATTTTAATTTATGCCTTCACTATTAGCAATATAACATTAATTGTTAAAAATGATAGGCCCAATTATAACTATCTTGTATGTCAACAACAAAACAATATAACATTACATAATATAACAATAATATTATAGCATAATAACCAAATGTAAACTTTAGAGGGATGACTCTATGAGTTATTTACATCTTTGAAGTTTGCAACTGAGTGACTGTCTGAATTGAAATGTTCAGCTGCAGGTTTGTCAAGCTTTATGTTTTGATAGCTGATTATGTTGTGTTACAACTGAGGCCTAGAAGGCGAGGATGCCGTTGACTTAGAATGCCACCAAGCTGCATGGTGAATGTACATTGGAAAGGATTAGTTTGGAATAAAGCGCAGGATGCAACAGTACCACAAACTTAGTATGAGATCTTGGGACGACATCTAGTGAAGTTATTCTTGATACTGGTCCATGGGGATAAGAAGAATGATTGGTGCTGGCTCGTGCAGTGAACTCGACAACTTACCTTTGAAAACCCTCAAATAAGTTGTAAAGTATTCCTGTCATCATACAGTATATTATTTTACAGAAATATTATTTTCAAATATTTGAAAAATACTTCATTTAATTTTTTAGAATCTAGATATGTACACATTAAAAAATTTAGCACCATCATATGTGGAAGAGCCAAGCCAAAGGAGGGATAAGTCGCAATGGCAGTTTTCCAATAAATGCACAAACGTGAAATCGGTCATTTTTTTCGATTTATTTTTTATATCTAAAACATACATATTAAACATTTAACATTCATCCTACATTTACCTTTCTCTGATTTGTAATTGATAAATGCTCTAAAAATGGTATTTAAGAGAGCTTGTCCTAGCATACGGAAAAAAAAAATCTGAATTTCAAAGCCAGTTTTCTCAAAATACACTTACCAAATATCCTAACTTTTATTGCCCATAACTTTGCCATAAACTATCATATCAAAGTGATTTTTTTTTCGTTTTGAAGATAATAATGTCTAGTTTCATAAAAAGTACAAAACTCACTTTTGAAAATTTCAACTTATACCTCCTTTGGCTAGGCTATGCCACATATTACTACGAAACAGAAATAAAATGAAATAAATTAACTCACTGCAAATGTTAGTGCAAGTCTTGGTATGAGTTTCGTCACAATTACAAGATCGGCATTCTCCTTCAAACCATTCTTCTCCAACGGCATGTTGGGTATTATTCATATCCCTGCATGAACAATCAGAAGCAGTCTGTACGCAGACGTTGTCACGTACCTCATGTTCACAGTAGCAGTCCTGGCAATGATCTCCGATTTCACCAAGGCACTCTAGATTGCCATAACAATCCTCATTGCAGATACACTGTAAGCATACTAAACAAAAAACAATTACATATGTTTAAAGCAAAAATAAAATAATGCTTATAGTATCACTGAATATAATAAAATGGGATCATTTTGTGTCTGATATTTATTTATTTATTTTGTATTGTTAATGTTTTCAATTTTATTATTATGATCATTGTTATTATTACTATTACTATGTAATTTTGTATGTTTTATTGACACATGTTTGTTAGGATTTCCCATGAAAATAATATCTTTTGCTATTGGATTCCTTCGGGCGAGCACGTGGCTTTTCCTCAGTTCATGTCTTTGCTTTGTTTTGCTCAACAACAAAAATTAATTGAAACATGGAAGTGACTATAGATTTTTTATTTAGATTTAACTGGATTTACATACCTTAAAGGGCACCCTTCCTGTAATATATCATTTCATATCTGTTATTTGAAGCTTCGCAAATTCTCACCAGAAGGCGTTCGGGAACATTCTGTCTAGGCCTAAAATTGTTTAATTGGAATAAAACATCTACTTTTGCCCTACATACACAGAACTTACTTTTGATATCGCAGAGCAAAAACTAGTAAAGTAATTTTGTCATGCAGTAGAATCGGCTATCACTCATGACCTCATGTATTACTCATATATTTTATTGGACTTGTTTGCGAAAATTAATCCTGAACATTGATTGGTTGCCTGATCATGATCAAAGAAAGTTACCATCACTTACTTGGAAAGGTTGTAGGTGGTGGTGTGAGCTCTTTTATTGTCGTGTACCTTTCGGCCGTAGTTGGTTGTGCTGTTGTTGTTAAGATGCCTAAAATAAATACAAGAAAAAAACGGTAAATATATTTCTATATCAGATCACTTTATGGAATCTTTTATGGAATCAATGTTACTAATGGATTATCAGATTGAGAACTTCCTGTCTAAAATTTATTTAATAATTTACTGTGTTCTGTATTCATTACTATATAAAATAAAATTTCAACAAAGGCAAATCCTAATAAATTCCTTAACATAGAAATGCAAGTAACTTACCTAATGGACAGCCATATAGCTCTACTGTCATGGTCATACGTCCAACCCATCCATATGGAATGACTTGAATGACCTGAGCTTGGACTACTGATGAAAACCGCACAGAAGTAGTGTCAGTGACATCAAAAACCTGAAAAGGAAAATGCATAATATACAACACTTTATTATTTATCTATTTATTGCCAGCATCTTCCTATTGAGAAAATTAAGTCTCACACAAGGAAAGGTTTCGGTTAAAGTTTGGTTTTGTTGGAGTGAATGTATAAAGTGACTGTCTTCATGAATGTTTTCCATATGCAAGCATAGAATTTATGAAAACCTGACTACTTTGATGAAGAATGATGCTGAGCTCATTTTATACTTTAAACTCTGGTCGAGTCTTTTTTTGCCAGAATAATAATGCAAAAAAATCTGGATCTAGAACACTTAATACACTTATAATTATATGATACATACTGTACCTGCATTATGTAAATTAGCCTACTGTTTAAAGTAGCACTTCAAATTAAGAAAAGGGCATGGCCCCCCCCCCTATGTTTTTGCATATTTAAGCTATTTTTGCATGTGAATAGGATATGTGATCATAGTGTGATTTTTGCAATTTGATCCCCTCATAGATTGTGTTCTGTTATAAAACAAAAACCCTTGTTTCCAATATGTTGTCTAGCCTATTGTTTAAAGTGGCACTTCCAATGAAAAAGGGGGTGTGGCCATTTAAAAAAGGATGTGTTCATTTTTAGGCTTTTCGTCCTGGATACATATTTTGGCACACATCCTAAGTTGTTCCTTGGGTTTAAATTAGTCTATATCAGTGAGATATTCCGTCAAAAATTAAGTGCATACAAATCTTAGTCCAATAAGCACAAAGTCAAGCATAGAAAGTATAATTGTTGTTAGTCATTAAAATCGTTATTAAAAAGGTTAAATACCCAGGTTATATATTAAAATGTAGCGACTATGTACTGGTTTATGAAAACATATATCACAGAAGCAATTACGCATATCATTACCTTATCCAAAAGTGACTCAGCTTCAGCATTAGGGTTCAGTTCCTTGATAGTTGACAGGCTATCTGTACTATCTCCAAACATCACTGTGAACATAGTCACTCTGTTGAACTCATCCCCGTTTACAGAAATCTCAGTTATGTCTTTGGGCTCATCAAAGGTGATCTGAAATAAAATGGATTTAATTTATATTTACTATCATAAGCATTGTATATTATACACAAATATTTCTCTTCTTGTACTTGGAATAATATCAATAATAAAAATAATTGTTCCGGCCATTTCACGTTTAATGTAGCATTTGATGTTGCTACAAGAGAATGGGCCGATTCTAAATCTGTGCATGCACTGATTCTCACAAAATAATGATTGTGTACTTGACTTATATACTCATCTGAATGTGGTCACAAGTGAACACTTATATGGAGTTATCATTGGTTCATAGAAATAAAGAGAAATTTCCCCCTCCAGTTCCCAAAAAATGTATTTTTATGCTACATCAAACAAGACCAAAGATGCAGTTAGATCAGCCTATTATTACTTTGTATGAAATATGATCTTTTATTACTTTAGTTTAGATTTCTTCTATTATATATCTGTCTCTTATACTTAAAATGGAGGTTCAGTGTACACACTGTCTCTTATACACATATATGTGTGTGTATGTGTGTGTGTGTCTCCCTGGTGCATGTATTAAATATGATATGTGTGTGTATGCAGTGTTATGTGTATATTGGTATGTATTATATATTAATGCTTGCGGTACACTACGTAGATAGTTCTGAGAAGAACTTTTGTTGTTGGTTGAGAATAATATATTCCAAACCAGCAAAAACAGTTCCTTTCAGAACTATCTATGTGGTGTACTGCAAGCATTAATATATATTATTACTTCACCATGCAAACCTTCAAACAATATTTGGTATGTATTGATATACACTTACAGATTTACCATGTATGTGTTTGTGTCTTTCATTTTTATGCTCATGTGCATTATTAGTTTTAAGTTTAGGCCTATGTAGGTATACTATTATTAGCAATAATTTTTTAGTTTAACATGAAACTTTAGTTAATTTTACTGTGCTAAACATACATCATGTTTAATATACTTTTGATTTGAACTGTATTTAATTTTAAATATCCTTTGCCAACTTTGGTTTGTCTTTTTTCTTTCGTTGACTGTTCTGATTGCACAAATTCCATTAAGAAGCGCTCCACGGATGAAAAATTGTAGTTACAAATAAATAATAACAACAAAAACAATAATAATAATGATAATAATAATAATAATATTATAATAAATACATGTAAACATCATTGTCAGTTCAACAGAATAGAAATAAAAATATAACATCCAAACAATTTGATTCTCAAAAAAGAGAGAACAAAATCCAGCTAGGAAAACAAGTGGGTATGTTAAGCATTAGTTATGTATTTTTTGGTTAAAGTTACAAGCTGGAAAGGTTACAAATTGGGAAGGTTAAAATTTAATTTTGTTGTGAGGTACAACCACAACTGAAGTAACAAAGTCACAGGAAGCATATGAGCTTATGGCTTTAGCATATTCATAAATTAGTTTGAATGTTACATTTACATACCCTTATAAACTCATTCCTATTGCCCGCAATACCGGCATTTAAAGGCATCCATGGAAGAGAGGTAGGTATACCGTAGACCGCATCAGGGTTCAGGGAACTTTCCAGACTGGAATACTCAATATTAGAGTAGTTACCACCAGCCAGTAGAGGGTACCGACATTGTGCTACAAAATGAATAGTCATAGTTAGAACAAAATTTATTTATTTTTAAACTATAATATAGTTTCTATGTTTTTTCATGTATACACCATTTTTGCAAAATTGAAATGAAATTTTCCGCGAACCTGGCAACTACCACTAGGGGACTTTCAGAGGCCTAGCTAGGAATTTCATGTGCGTATTTACCAGTGTTTGTGCACTGTGACTGGTGTACAACCTTGTGGTTGTAGAGGCCTAGGAGTCTTCGAAAACAAAAAAAGAAAATAGGGGTGCATAAAAACTGCAATGTTTTTTGGTTGTCAAAGTACTCAAAATATTAGAGATGTGTCTGGAAAAACGAAATTTGCTTAGGCTAGACTACTGGACTTCTCCCCAGTAAAAAGTTGCGGGACGTTGGTGACGCTGTTTCGAAATAAACTCAATAAAATGGTGTATATGATATAATCAGGAAATGTTGAGCATTTTTTTATTGAAAGGTATAAATCATAATGTTGACTACTATCCACACTATCAACTTTTGTAAGCAAAATGTGCGTGAATTGCCCACATGATGTCATACCATACCAATACATAGGCACGATGATGTCATATCATACCCATATATGGGCATATCACAGTTGTCACATTAAAATTTGACTACGTAGATAGAGCTAAATGCGTGTTTTACCTCCATGGTTAAAACTGGACTAAATCGTATTTGTATGTCACCTGTAAAAATCTAATAATTCACTAATTTTTTTTTTTTCTCATAATGGTTAAACATAATTAATTGATGCACAAATGAGTTACTAAAGCAAAACCATAGAGCTATTAAACAACTAGAGTGCTGACTAGGAGATGAAGCAATGCAGATTTGTGTATCAGTACTCAACAAGATATTCCCCATAGGAAAGCGCCACCTTCAGGCTTAGTATACATATTACAACCTTAAAAAAGACCTCTGTTCAATTTCATTAACTATCATTATTATTAATAATAATAAATTATTAAACTAGCCTAGCCAAAAAGAGGCCAAGTAGAGTGTCTGATTTAAAAATAAAGTACTTGAGGAACGAAAATTTATATCATGTATGGTAACCACCACTGTAACGCTCGAGCTTCCAACACGTGGGTAACTAAGCTGTACTCAAAGCTTTCATGGTTGAATTGAGGGCGGCAATGAAAACGATGCGTATTTTGTTTGGCTGGATCTATGGCAGCCATCTTGTTAAGTACACACACACAGCTCTGCATATTTTGAACACTGAATGCATTGGAATTTGCTCTATGAGCAGAGACCCTGTTGGCAAGCTATTTGATTGCTGATTGATTTAGAAATCCTATCTATTATCACAACATGTTGGAAAACACTGTGATGATATAAGTTCCTTATTCTTACTAAAAAAAAAAAACAAGGTTGCCATGAATATCACAATCAGAACTAGATAAATATTTCTGGGCTAGGCCTAAGTTACTAGAGCCAACAGTATTAGAGTGACCATGGAGGTATACCTCCATGGAGTGATAGTGCTGGTAGTAGTACTATGTGCTTCAGTGTGCACATGGTCAGATACACACAAGACCATAATCTTAACAAGCACTATATAATGTGTATTAAACTCAGTCCAGACCATCAAATTTTCTTTGACAAAAAAAAAAAACTTGTATGCCCACATATAGTCATGATGTGCTCATATATGGTTATGATGAGCCTATATATGGTCATCATATGTCTATATATGGTTACTATGTGATATTTGGGCATGTCACATGTTTTTTCAATCAACATTTGATAGTCTGGTGTCAGAGCTTTGCAAAGAGCTGGATAAAAAAAAACCCAGAGACACAGATGTCTTCATCCTTCAGTGTACACATACAGTACTGGCAAATCTGGTATACTGCTGTCAATAGATTATTTAATACTGAAAAGCTATCCAAGAAACTTACGTTCAACTGTTGTTACTGTTGTTTCAGTAACAATAGTGGTAGTACTTGCAGTTGTAGTAATTGTAGTCGTCTGAGTAGTAACTAATAAGATAAGGTAATACTATATTGTTACAAAATTATATAAATATAACATATTATTGCAACAGTGGTGGATCCACTGAACAAACTCAAAGAGTTGGAATGTAGGATTTAAAGTTCCATTCATGGCAAAACTTCATTTTTTTAAGAAAGATTTGACTTTTAAATATGTTGGAAAGATTTATAAATATAATACGAAATTGCTAGTTTAAAGACCCAAATTTGAATTTTTTGTGTTCCACACAAAAAATAAATGAGGATGAATGTTAATATAATATAATATTTTGTTGGAATTATTTTAAACTTGCTAAAAAATTTTGACAACTAAACAAACTTATCTCAATCAACCGCAGTGTGCGAGCGAGGCACAAAAACTAATCTCATTAAAAAGGGTGCAATTTACTTATTGCTCATGAGTATCGGCAACGTAAACCATTCAGTAAATGAGATTAATGATGTTTTTATTTAATTAATTGTGGGATGAATTGTAATATCTTAGCATTAGAGTTTGTGGCATTGGCGAGCGGAATAAAAAATAAAGAATGCGGTGGGTTCGTGAAACAATTACCCTGCCTACCTCGGACGCTAGACTGATAAAGTACACACAAAAAGCAGCTGGTGAGAGCATTCCAGTGGATGCGATCTACAACCTCTGAATTTGCCTAGTAACAAAAGTCTTCAAGAAAATGGTAATCTCCTATGATAAATAGTCTCTGCTTATCATTTTTTTTAATCATTTAGCGTAAAACTAACACTTATGCCAATATTTTTTCATGGTTTATAGTAATTAAAGTAATGCTTATGCATTTTTTTTCTGAATTTATTTTGTGAAATTTTGCCAGCAATGGGGCTTTAAGCATTTGAAATGTGGGCATATAGAAAAATGAGCCACATTTCTTATACTGTAAACAGCATGAAACTAACAAAGAAGTTCTGCAACTAGTAGAAGAGTGGACAATCCTAGAAAATAAGGAAGTGTTAACGTCAGTACATTGGGCGCATAATCAGAGGATAAAAATTTAAAAATTGCTCATGCATTAAAAGGAGATTATATAAAAATATTTAAAAACATCATGATGATAATAATGATGATGATGAAAATGATGATAATGAAGTGATAAATACAATATTGATAATAAAAATTAGCCATAACAAATTGTTGTGTTGTCCAATTAAAAAAAAACTAATGTAGTGATAAATACAAAATCGATAATAAAAATAAGGCATAAGAAATTGTTGTGTTGTCCAACCAAAAAAAAAAAACTAATGAAGTGATAAATACAATATTGATAATAAAAATAAGCCATAACAAATTGTTGTGTTGTCCAACTAAAAAAAAAAAACAAACTATAGGCTAATGCCGGTAACAGGCGTAACCTGTCAGGCGTCGGCCAATGTGATTCTATGGAGAATGCAACGGCACAACGCACACGCAACGGAGCTTTTTAAAAGACAATCCATTCAGGCTGCCATTGAAATCAGCAGACAGGGTCGAGTTGCATCACAGGGTGCGGAGTTGGATTTGTCGTCAAACAAGGCAGTGAGTGCCCAGCTTAAGTTTACGTTGTACTTCCCGACCATCACTCACACCCTTGGACAACAAAGGGCAATTATCTATAGTTAAAATATCTAATTTTTCAAAGCTTTAAGCTCTGTCCGATACTATGAAACTTTATGCAACACATTTGTGTGCCCATATATGGACATGACGATGTCATATTACAGCCAAATATGGGCACATCACAGTGATTCACATAAAATTTGATATTATGAACAAAGCTTAACAAGTTGCATTTTCAAACACCTTACAAGTGTCTTAGTATCCTTAGTAGAAGTATAGGCTTCTCCTTGGTAATATATTTTCAAGGAAAGTCAACCTCAGATTTTTGGAATTTTGGGTCAGCGGAGTTGGGCAAACAATAATGATGTAAGTTATGATGATGATAATGCTGGTAATTAGGATTATGTTATATAACATATATGGCTACACAACAAGTGGAAAATAAACCACAAAGTATAATGAAATAATAACCATCAATCAAATTATTTTTGCCGTAAAGAGAAAACAGGTACTTACCAGTTGTTGAAGATATTGCTGTTAAAAGAACAAATTTTTTTTACATGAAATATTCGGAAGTGCTGAGTACATTGGTTTTAATGTATACTGTAATATAAATATATATATATATATATATATATATGAGATATGATGATATATGAGATATATAAAAATGTGTACCTGATAAGGGCTTCAGGCCAAAATCATTTCTTTAATAAAATCTGACAAATTTATAATTTGTTTCCAAGTTTTGCTTTGATGTGGATTTTTGTTAATGGATTTGTTTTTACATAATTTCTTTTTCTAATGACCGCAAACTTGCAATTAAAATAAATAATTATTATTAAAATATTTGCATCCAGATAACAGACATACATAAATACATAGCTTTCCCAGTGAACTTACAAAGTGGGCATCCATATATGGAGACAGTGTAATTTGCATCCATACTATCAAGTCTAATTCCAACGACATCAGTAATACCGAGATCTTCAGTGGTGTCAGAGTTTGAAGAAATCAGGTCTGCCAAAAAGAGCTTTGTTGCTCCCTAAAAAAGATTGTTAAAATGTTTCATAATTTAAATAAAAGAATATTTCATTTTTGTAAACAGATTTGTTTTAACATTTCTTTTTTTAATGACACAAAACTAAAATATATAAAAATGAAATCATACATTTTTATGTTATTTACTTACTACTTCTATACAGCCATTGTTTAATAAATAGAATATGTTTTTGTGATTGATGATATTTTTTGCAATTAGTTGAATAGTTATTTAATAGTCATCATATTTATTGTATATGAAATTGTAAATAGCAATATTCTCAATCTTGTGCCTGAACAACTGAATTAACCCTGAGATCGAGATCGAGTGGCAGCCTGAGCTGCCCAATCTAGAGCCGCCGCAAACTTAGTCGGGGGCCAGCGCGCACAAATCTCGCAAGGCTCAGCCTTGCTACACGAGCGACACAACGGGCACTCCGAGTGCCGGTCGAGCTTAACACTCGGTTTAGGGCCCCCACACGCCGAGCACAAAGACTTGCGAGCGGACATGCCGATCGAGACAACAATAAATAAAGGATATCTTGTCAAGTTGAAAATAAATCCAAAGGCAAAATAAGAACAGAATAGCTTGAAAAGACTGCTAGTAATTTCAAAGGCTGGGTGTATCCAACTTCGAACAACGTCGAAAAGGGAATGAGGACGTTTGTTAGGGAGGCGGTTCGCACGTGGCGCCTGGGGTCGGACTGTTCCATTTTTTTTTCGAAGGGGTGTTCCGTTTTGGGAACAATGGCAATTAGTCGGTTATCCAGGTAAGTATTCACGAAATAGACTGTTAATGATAATTATTTGTAATTATTAATGATTCTTATATGAACTTTGCATTTTTGTAATTTTTATGTGTTTTTACATGTTTTTTGAATTGGCGCGTTATAAATTTCTGCATATTATTATTATTATTATGTCTCTCTACTG
This sequence comes from Anneissia japonica, assembly GCF_011630105.1. Classification (NCBI taxonomy): domain Eukaryota; kingdom Metazoa; phylum Echinodermata; class Crinoidea; order Comatulida; family Comatulidae; genus Anneissia; species Anneissia japonica. The sequence continues at coordinate 4,446,117 of NW_022686322.1, forward strand.
CAAGCTCCTCATTTGACCCTTGAGATGTATTTTGAGCATTCCTATACTCCAATTTGTTGGGCGTATTATGAAACAGCGCCATCAATGTTTGAAGTCTTGCAAGTTTTCACTTTCACTTCACTTTCATTTCAAATTTGGTGTATACTGAATGAATAAATAAAAGTCCTCTCTATGCAAATAAAGCCTGGTTTTCTTAAAATCTCTACACTGTCGCTACATTGCAATTGTTTTACTGTGTAGCAGCAGTCCCCTATGCAATCGGGAAGGCTCTCCGATTCGACCAACCGATCAGCATCACCACAACCGGCGATAGCGTGTAGCAATTGTATGGAAACCAAGCTTACACTGTGGCTACAGTGTTTTCGGTGCAATTGCGTTGTACTGCGTAGTAGCCCCCGATGCAATCGGGAAGGCTCCCCGATTCGACCAACCAATCAGCATCACCAAAATCTATCGGTGATAGCGTGTAGAAATTGTATGGAAACTAAGCCTAAAGCTCTCTCCAGATTATCAGATTTTCTTTGTTTTTTCTGTCGTATGCCCATATATCAGAGAGGTTGGCATAAAAATCGTTCGGCAGGCCAAAATGACTTTCTGATTTAACACCGAGGGCCGGACCCAAATTTGTTCTTTCCAGTGTGCTTTCAAAAAACTTCAAGCACTGCTTTTACATCACTTTATTCCCAGTTTTAATATTACTTTTTACATGATCGGTGTCGGGCTGTAAAAAACAAGGTTTTTTCTAGCCAATGTTGCTTGGTGGGCCGCACACATAGGCTTTTTAATTCATATTCGCGGGCCGCAAAGAAATAGCTGTCGGGCCTCCCCCCCCCCCCCCCGCCCGACTGGGACCGACAAGGGTCTCCTGTCGGGGTCCAGGGGCCAAACTCTTAAAAAATTGTGTTATTTTAAGTGATAAAAGATAGAGAGTTTTCACCATGTTAATTTCTATATTAAAACCTGTAACAAAAAAATCAGCCTGAACGCAATGTGTAAACAAGAAAATAAATTTGGTGTGAGATTTCACTCTTCCCTGGTTCCATCAACAAAGGGTAATGATTTTATAATCATGAACCGCCAATGAAAGTTTTTAAATAGGACTTAAAACAGGCATGTTGTTCTATTGGACGTCAGAAAGCGTAGGTAAATCATAAAGACAAAAAGTGTTTTTTTTTCGCGGTCACTTCATGGAAGGTGGTGGCACAAGATGTATCAAATGCACAGATTAGATTGGGAGAACAAATTGAACCATATGAGAGTGGAAGTTTAAGGAAGTGGTCGCACTGGGAGGTTAAACTGTACTATACCAGAGAAGAGTTAATTTACACTCTTCTCTGATTATTTATACCAAATAATACTGTAATAAATAATAATAATTATAATAATAATAATTCTGGATTTATATAGCGCCTCGTGTTGTCACAACCTCAATGCGCTTAACAACATAGAGAAGAAAATAAAACCATAAACAAAAGTACAAATGGACCGTTAATTAAACATTTTGAGTTTTAGTTTAGTTTAATTACAGTGTTATCATTTGCTACCTCGATACAGGTAACTGGAGAGTTACCATGACTGTAACAAAATGTTTTTTATTTCAATTTTGATCATTTCTGTACACACAACATTTGAGATTTCTAGATGACACGGGTCTGAGGCAAGGGTCACTCAGTTACTGGGTGAGCTCTGTTAATTATAATAAAAGGAGAGCGACTTACATTTCATATATTATATATATTTTTTAAATTACCAATCATTTATTACTATAATCAGGATATTTTTGTAAAACTTTGATTAATATGAGAGGGGGTCAGGACTCTGGTTGCCTCCTACTATACCACGCTCTGTGTAAATTGGCCTTCCTTTTAATCTATGCGATGAAGATTCAAATTAAGGCTTAAGGGGTTCAGTGGTTTTCATTATTTTCTACTATTATTAGAAACTGAATATACTTATATAAATTTGAATCTGAGATATAGAAAAAAAATTAAGAAGTACTTACAGTGTCATCATCAACGTAGTTACCACCCTCCTCTGTAATGTACTCTATTCTGAATTCTGTTATGTAAGGGCTTTCAGGATCAGGTGACCTCTGAAAATCAAAGGAAGTGATCACTGTAGGTCCAGAAAATTCCACCTCAATGTACTGGTCACCATCATCAGCAGTTGGCTCCCAGTCTCTTCCATTGAATCTTCCAGACCCCTCTCCAGAGGTAAGGCTTGTTGTTGAGTAGCTTATACTACTGTCTGGAATCTCTCCATTCTCCATACCCAGTGGATAATCACATACTGAAGAACAAAAATGTTATTTGCATTTAATAGCTGAAGTTTGATTTTATTGCATAGAAGATACTAAAAGTATACTAAAAATACACCTAGTTAAAAGAAATGTAAAGTTTTAAAAAGGCCCCAAAAGTACCTCCAGTAAAACTCGCAAAAAATAGCAGTTCATACAAGACACAAGCTATTATAATTGTCAATGTACTTTTTTTGCATTAACATGTAGTGTCTATAAGAGCTAATTGTATACCATTCATATAGCCACCATAGGTGATCCAGTATCATGGTTACAAAGACCTGTACCAGTACAACATGGTCCATGAATCCAAATTTACTATCCTCCTGTTTGTAACCTAGCCGATATTGTGAATTTCAAAATGGCTGTCGTCAAAAATTTGCTTCTGCTCCTTGGATCATAATGTTTCTTTTTCACCTTAGTAATTGACATTTTATAATAATATAGTAATAATAATAATAATAATAATAATAATAATAATAATAATAATAGTAATAGTAATAATAATATTTATTTGAACATACACCTTAGAATCAGTGGCACTTAATGAAGATTGGTGCATTCTCAAGAAAATAGTATACAGAGGAATACTAAAAACTAAAAAATTGATTAAAATTGAGAACACAGATCAATTGGCAATAAACTGCACAAAAATTTAGTTAATACACATAGTTAATAAGTAATTAGAAAGAGAGCGAGAAAAAAATTAATTACATAATAAAATATAAAGGTTTATAAATGAAAGATACTCTGTAACACAGATCTCAAACTATATAATGTTTTATTATATAACATTTTATTAGTTTCAGGGCTGGAGAAAGTGCATGACTGTGTGACTGGCAGTCGGAGACATTGCGCAAATCACCTTCCTCGCTCCAAACCATTTAATGCTGGAGGCAAGTTAATTATCATGATTGGAGGCACAAGTTTTATTTTCCCCCCAGGCCTGCTTATTACTCATTATATATTTGAATAAAAAATGAATTAACCAATTACCTTCAAGTGTTGTTGATTGAGTAGTAGTTGAAGTTGTAGTGGACTGCGTTGTAGGAACACGGGTTGAGGGAATAACTGAAATTATAATAATTATCATTTCATTAAAAAACATTTAATAGACTGGGCCTCATTAATAATGAAACACCCATAGAGATCTGTCCATACCATCAACTATTCTGTGACAAATCTTTGTCACAGAAAATTTGATAGTATGGCCAGAGCTCAATTCTTGCATGTCTGTAACGCCTGAGCAATTCATCCAAGAGATACACAGTAGCAATTCTTTGAAACCCACATGAAAACACAATATATGCAAATTATTATGATTTTAGTATAATATAAAATTAATCAAAATGAATCCAGTTAACATTCCAGGATATGTACATAATGTATTCCACAAATATTTCAAGAGCTCTTGCTCTATATATATATAACAGTGTTCTCCCTAGGCCCTTGAAGCGTCACGGTACCGTGACGCTTGGGACTTCGTCACAGTGCACAATAATGCCGTGAAGAATTTTGTCGAATATGAATGTATTTACACCATCATATAAAGCTGTCCACGCTATCAAATGTTATGTGACAAAACCTTGTGACTTGCCCATATATGTGTGTATGATATGACATTATCATGCCCATATATGGATGTAATATGACATCATCATGCACATATATGAATGTGATATGACATTATCATGCAATTCACATTAATTTGGACCATAAAACTTTATATACAGGTAGATACTTACATTCCCCACAGCCATATAATTCCATCTTCAAGTAGATTCTTGTATCCCAATTGACAGGCACAATAACAATGGCATAAATATTCAAAAGAGGCTCAGACAAGTATATTCTGAATGGATCATTATTGTCATCGGTATAGACAACAGTGAACACCTGTAAATATAATAATTAATAAAATAAAAACATTACATATAATAATTGGTACTATTATTCTTATTAATATAAATATTATTCTTCTTATTATTTAAAATATAGTAGTACTACTTACTTTAAAACAAACACTTTTCACTTGCAACAAGTGTTTCATAAAAATTGGTGTTAATACTAACTATTAAAATATAATTAACATTGTTATAATAATAATAATAATAATAATAATAATAATAATAATAATAATGATAAATGATGATGAGGTCGTGCTTGTAATAGAAAATAATGGTAAACTAAATTTGTAAAATCTAAATTTTAAATAATTAATCATGTAAATAAAATTGCAAAATCTAAATTTTGAATAATTAACTTGTAAAGAAAAATGTAAAATCTAAATTTGGAATAATTAATCTTGTAAATAAAATTGTAAAATCTAAATTTTGCGCTATAGTGCCATAGATTAATGCCACTGATAAATGAGGTTGTGCTTGGAACTGAGAATAATTGGTTAAACTGAAAAGTCTAAATTTTGAATAATTAATTTGAAAATAAAATTGTTAAATCTAAATTTTCAATAATCATTTTTTAATAAATTGAATTTTAATGTTTAACTGTAATGTTTCTGTTTCGTGTTTGTTTATTATTTTTTATATTTTGCCTGCGTAAGCCTGTTAATTCAGGCTGTGTCATGGTCTTTGTAAAAGTTTCTTCAGTATATTTTATATGAATCAATAAAGAATGATCAAAACAAATTAATTTATATTATCATCATCAACATCATATTATTATTATACATATTATTATTGGTAAATACAGTCTTGATTTATATTATATATAAGAAATATAGACAAAGGATTTTTCACCCTATCAGTTAGTTAGGAGTAATATCTGTCTCTTATACACATCTAGATGTGTATAAGAGACAGCCTTAGAATCAGTGGCACTTAATGAAGATTGGTGCATTCTCAAGAAAATAGTATACAGAGGAATACTAAAAACTAAAAAATTGATTAAAATTATTATTATTATTATTTATTATTTATTGTTTGAAGGTTTGATGACGAAGTATAATATATAAATAATGCTTGCGGTACACCACGTAGATAGTTCTGAAAAGAACTGTTGTTGTTGGTTGAGAATATCTCGACGTTTCGGTTGACTTGCTTCAACCGTCTTCAGGAGAATAATATCTGTTATTATTATGTGTTATTATTATTATAATATTATGTTTATTATTTATTATTATTATTATAATTATCATTATTTATTAGTTATTATTTAATATTTATTAATTATTATTTATTTATTATTATTTTTATTATTTATTATTTATTTATTATTATTTATTATTATTATCATTAGTATTATTATTATTATTATTATTAAATTTCAGATATCATAACTAAACTATTAATTTTCTTCAAACGTTAACTTTTTCTAGGTTTTGTGGGAACACTCACATATTACTATAACAACAGCAATAATGATGGACATAGTAATAAAAATAGTAGCATATATTTGATAAAGTAACCTTGTCAATCATTTCTTGTGTACCAGTGACCTCTTGGTAATTGGTATACTCATTACGCTCTGGGTCTTGTGAGTACCTAATCTGGAACTGCGTCACACGGCCTTGTTCTATGTTGGATCCACCTTGAATGGCCAGACCGGAGATTTCTTGTGGAGAACGGAAAGTTACTTCGATATGTTCTGAGTTTGAGTTTCCACTCGGTATCCATGCGTTGCCACCGATGCGGCCAACTCCATTTGGATCGCTTGTGCCTTCTTCTCGAGATGAATAGTGGAGCTGACTAGGAAGAATTCTACGACTGGCCATACCCATAGCAGCATCACAAACACCTAATAATCAAATGTTATTTTAAAAATGATAATGGCTGGAAATTCTATATAATGCATTGCATAATCCCTATAAACTGTAAATAAAGGAAAACTAGAAATGCATAGCCTCCCCACAGTATGACATTGCTCTGAGAATTGATAAGTAGGAGTTTGGTTTGAATTAAATGATTAGTGAAATATTATTTATACTGAATAAGCTGAGATTTCAGAAGATTTTTCAGTGTAAAAGCACCTAAATGAAGATTATTCTCTACACACCCAATAAAATCCCTAGAGTGTGCACTTTCAAAAAGTTTTCAAATTGCAAAAAAGCTGTTTTACAAAATGGCCTGCATTTGAAAACAAAATAGAGCATAAAGAAGGTTTTACATACGTTCTGTTGTTGCTGTACTGATTGTAGTTGTTTGTATCGTTGTTGCTGCAAGAGAAGAATATATATTAGCAAACATATCTTTGGATATAGGCATCTTGACGTGAATCACATGGAAGATAACTCAATAAATGTTTAAAGACGCTATATGAGGAGAGGGCTTGGTTTAGGTAAAGTCAATGTATATATTAATGACTGCCATTTAGCTGTTTCTCATACAAAGGCATATATTTAAAACTAAGCCCTATACAGACTATCAAATTTTATTTGACAAAAACATGTGATATGCCTAAATATAGGCACAGCATGACTATATATAGGAATACAACAGTTTTTTTGTCAAATAAAATTTGATATTGTGGACACAGCATAGGGAATCTTAAGCCGGGCACACACTGCAGCCGACGGCCGATGTGATTTTATGGAGAACACAATGCAACGACACGCGCGCAACGAATCATTTTTTGTAATGAAGATCTGTTTGGACGACTACCAACAATCTGTGGACGACTACCAACAATCGGCAGACGGCGTTATGTGGTCTAGCGCTCACATGGAGCGAAGTTAGACTTGTCGTGCGAATGTCATACAACCATCAAACGACGCAGCGATGCCCAGCTTTATATTTCAACAAATACTTAGTTTTGTATTTACTGTACATCTATATTTGCTATATATTGGTAGATAATGATGTAGATTATACACATCATCTTTATCATCATCAACTTCAGCTCATATCATCTGACATTTGCTTGGTTTACTGGGAATATCAGTCTATAAAGCTGCATTCAGACCAAATCCAAATTTCTGGATAGGAATGATTACTGAACCGAATCAGTGTGTAAGAATAGGGACGCTGGTTTTTCAACACTTCAGAAACACTGTCCTAATTTCGTTCTGGATACAATGTGAATGCAGTTTATGAGACAGGCTACATTTTCGGATATTGAGCATTTTCAAACAATGTTAATATTCAGCAATGTCAACTTACTGGCAGGGCGACAGTAGCAGCATTCTCCGGCACCTGTATCATCAATAAGCTCTTCACCCTGTCAACAGATACAAAAAAGTGAGAATTTAAAAATATCTTACCAACCTTGAGAAACACTTACACATATGAAAACCACTTATTGATATTAATATAATAAAAAACAGGTTTCTTGAATATGTCTTTTTAAAAATAAAGGAGAATGATGAATGGCCACAACCTTTTCTTCATTTGGCCATATTTACATACTCCAATAAATAAAAAGGCATGCTTGACAGTTTACCAGACTGCTAATTTAATAATGAGGATCACAGCCAGTGTGAATGTAAGTAAATAATCAAATAAGCACTTCTCCTAATAAAAAGCTGCTCTTGATGAGAGCAGCTCAGATGAGACTTTTTTTATACCTTGTTGAGCGAACCCGCCTAACACAGATATTGATGAAAATTGACGATTTCGAATAAAATTAAAACTTTATTTTTGGCCGATTAGCGCACACGCCGCCACGAAAAATGGAAATTTCAGAAAAAAAAAAAAATGTTTAAAATTTTTTTTACACTCTCCGCTGCCTTGAAATTTTCAAAAATATGTATATTTCTTCCTAATTATATAAATTTGAAGCATCTAACCATACCATTTCACATTCAAAAATTAAATTTTACTTTTTATTGCATCCTCCATCTGCATGTTTTTGGCAAAACTATTTGCTAAATAAGAAAACAAAATTTTATTTCTATTTTTATTCTGGCTTCCTCCGATGATCTTTAAAAAAATAAGTACGCGAAACAAGGAATAAAAAAAGTCTCGCCTCAGCTCAGTCGGCTAAACTGGTGTTATCCACTGTGTGTGCACTAAACCGTGGAGATCTCTAGGTCCCCAGTTCAATTCCCATCGCTGCCTCTCCACTGTATTTCAGCTGAAGGGCTAAATGCAAGTTACGATAGTGCACCGACTGTCAGATGAGTCTTTTAAGCTGTTGGTCCTGTGTGCATTATGGCCCATGTGCACTTTAAAGAATGCAGTATACTCTTCAGAAAAGAGTAGGGGATTGTCTCCCGGTGTACTGTCCAAGCACCACCAGAAGGACCTCACTGGAAATAAGTCATCTTCAGACTTTCGTGGGTTATCCTTGGTGTTTACACCAAATAAATCCAATCAGAAATATATTCTATATAAGTGGTGTGGTATTAATCAAAAGTACATATTATCCAATGTGCCTTGATGATTCATATCATCAACATATTATTAAATAACAGATTTCTTAATTATTTAGAATCATTATTTTATAACACACAGAACCATTTTAAAAACACAAAAATTTGTAATAATTAACCTCTGCCCTTGAATAAGCATCTCTATCAATTATGCACAACACTGCAGCTTCCAAAATCATAGAAATGCTGCAGCATATTATACAAAATTATATACCGACTATATAGATTCCCAGCATTTGATTGGTTTGGCTGGGCAATAGTTCCAGCCATGCCCTCCTAGCCTAGCCTAGCTTTTCCTTTTACCCTCTCTAAAATTTCATGGTATGTAGTAATGTACAGTAGATTATGCTAACCTATTATTGAGGGCGTGCTTCTACTAATTTAATCAAATCTGACCTAATTTGATGACCTGGAAGCTGACAATTGCTCTGCTGGACACTGCTTATTCGTAGGCTAGGAATATCAATTGCAGAGTGTTCCAGATTTAAACTGGTTGATGAACATGAGAAGTGTTAGTGAGTTCTTCAAGCCACAAACTGTGATTTACCAAGTGTTTTATTAAATGCAGGCCTTGATAAAGTCCTAGCGAAGTTCTAAGCCTCTTCACAACTCAAGAACAGGGAATCTATGTAGTGATATACTAAACAAATATTTACTGGGATTTTAATTGGGTCATAGTTCAAATTAAAACCCTTGGTATCTGGAGGCTGTACTACGTCACTTAACTTGGTCTCAGGACAAAGTACAGCCTCCAGATCACCTTGGGCCATAAATTGAACCATGCCCCTCAACCCAGTAAATATTTGTATAATACTTTTACTTAGTATTTGTGTGATGGCCATATAAAAGTATATTTTTACTATATGTTTTTAATTTATAATTTTGAAATGTGAATACTTTAAAGTAGAGGCAGTTGAATAATTTATGCCTTTTAACCGGTTCAAACGTTCTAACTCACCAGTGCGCAACTGCCAATGTTGCATTGTGGGACACAGTTGGACTCAAAGTTGACACAGGTACATCGTCGGCATTCACCAGCATCCCATGATGTTCCATTCTACAAAGATTTTAAAAATATCAAAATATAAGAGTCAAGTCGTTTTCATGTTTACCAAATCATTTCCACCATACAGACCAACATAATTAATTTAACATTTTCATTATATAAGTGACTTGCAGTGGCGGCACCAGCCAAATCCCATGTAAACCACAGTACCAGCAACAAGATGAAATACTCTATTATAACACACCTAAATAGTTCCCAGTCATTTGATTGGTTGATTTTGTACCACGTGACATTAGTTATTTTTCCCATTTCAGCACTCATCATGAAAATTTGTTTCCACCATGCATTGTTCTTCCACCCATATTGTCCATTGCATTTTGCCTATGGATACGAAATGACTTCAACCTAACATAATCTTTTGATTAGTTAATAAGATGCAGATTGACTTTTCCGGAATGTTAAATCCATGAAATGACGTTACGTCACTTATAAGCCTACTTCTTGCTGCACTTGTCTTAGCGGAATTCGGCCCTTACTTTCTGAAATGCGCCGACGGATTCCTAGCCTAGGCTTAGCCCTACATTTTGCACAGACGATAGGCCAGGACAGGCCTAGGCCAAACCGATTCGAGCTGATGGGCCCGCGGCCAGTGGGTGGGGTGAAATGTTGGACCGCGGTCAGTGGCCAGGAAGGGCCTATAACCTAGCCCTATTCCCCGGGGAGGCGACAGGCCTTACTACAGTATTTTAGTCTGGGACACTTGCTTGGAAGATGATCAAATGACAAAGTATCTATTTAGGTGTTTTATAAAATAAGTAATGAATGTTCTGTACAGTATTTGTACAGTGGGAAGAATATTTTCATTCGTTGAAAGATTGACTGTTCCATTCAACGAGGCTCTGCCTCGTTGAATGGAACAGTTCAAGGTTTATTGATTGATTTTTTTTCATTGGACTTTCATCTCTGTAAAAAAGAGATTTAAATGTACAGCACTTTGATCTCAATTTAGAAATGCTTGGTCAAAAATAATAATAAATAATTAACTAGAGCACACTCCAAAAGTGTATACCTCCACCCGCATCATACTTCCTCCCTGTATAAAAATTCACATGCATCTTTTCCTTTGAACCTCCACCAGGATTTGACCTGTCGCTTACAAAGCAAACGTCATAACCACTAGACAAAAATACGTTTTTAGTTATGTGTGATCAGGTAGTCATTGAGAGCCTTCAATCACTGACCATAACAAACCATTCTAGAAAATTTAATTTGGATCCATTGATCAGTTTTTAAGATATTTAGGTTTGGGACATTCAATTTTAAGGGTCTCCACCTGCAGACTCTACTCAGGAACATCGACAAAATTCCATATTTTTTCCTTGGCCATGACAAACCATTACAGAAAGGTTTTCAGATGCATTTATCATTTTTGTTTATATTCCTGGATCTGGTTACTCATATCCACAGCCTACTTTGGATAGTCACCAAAATTTAATTATTTCTTCCTTGAACCATGCAAGCCATTCCAAAAAGAACCATTGATGAGTTTTTGAGATATTGAGGTCTGGGAATTTTAAATGACCCACCAAATCCACACCCAAATCTGAATCGTCATCAAATTTAATCACTTCTTATTTGTAACTTGGTAAACTCTTCAAGTAATTTTCATTTAGATCAGTTTATCAGTTTTTTGAGATACCTAGTGTGGGGTGTTTTTCTTTATATGGTCCCCCACCTCCACACCCCACTCCGGATCGTAACCAAAATATAAAGGAACTTTCCATTCAATATCAGAAATCATCTGTGAAAATCTTATACATGTACATCTAAAACTGTATGCAGGAGGTTGCTAACACAATACAGACAGACATACAAACAGACCATACAAACACACACAAGCACACCACAAAGTCAAATGAAAATATAACCTCCTTGAGAGGGTAATAATCTTGCCATTGCATAATAATTTCTATTAAGTGTATGATTTGCAGCTATATTACTTGCTTTCAATAATAACATTTTAGAATACATACTTCATAGTGGATATCATTGTAGATACAGGCACAACCAACAGCCATTCGAACACAATACTCTCCTTGCCAAACATAGCCATCAGGACATGTATGAGCACAGCCTTCAACGCATGGGTTCACTTGATGACAGTTACTTGAACCATCGCAGTTCTGGACACAGTGACAAGCAGTGCATGCTAAAAGTAAAACAAAGAAAAATTATATATACATAATCTGTATAAAAATAATGGTATGGTGTTAATAGGTAAAGCATATATCAGATGTCAATTGTGAACAGAATAGAGATGGTGAGAATTAATTGTATGGGAAGTTGAAATCACTGGGAAAGTCTATATCTTTATAGAGGCCTAAGGTGTGGGTTTTGTGTTTAAGTATAAGTTTGAGTTCGGAAATGCGGCGATCGTTCAGAGATTTAAAGTTGTTGGCGACAGTATGAGTACATATCTCAAACGAAATCTACCTCTAAAAGAAGCACCGGTTTCACCGATGTAGGTGCCATGATCACATGCATTACACATTATGATGTAAATCACGTTAGTACAGTCACATGTGAGTTGAGGAGGGTGAATTTTGTGGTTAGTGACTGGGAGTGTGATTGTGTCGTTAGTGATAATATGTGTGCATATTTGACAGCGAGCCTTACTACATTTCATATTGCCATATGAAGGAGGTTTAGTGGTGATGCGGGAGGAAGTGAGAAGGGATTTCAAATTGGGTGGCTGGCGGTTGGCAAGAATAGGTGGTGTAGTAAATAAGTGTTCTATGGATTTGTCAAGCTGGAGGTGCAAGAAGTCGTCTTTGGTAGTGTTGGTGATGGTCTTGTTGGAATTGGTTAAATAATGAAAGTACATTTGGCACCTCATAGTCAAGTTAAATTAGAACAGGAACACATTTTGACAAGACATGAGGAGTAAGACCGTTTTCCATTAAAAAAAATTCTTTATATACTTACAGATTGGAGTTGTCTGTGTAGTAATCACTGTTACAACAGTAGTTGAAACTAGAAAATATAACATACAATATTCTTAGACACCACACACACATAGAAGTAAAACATACTTTCTAGGGGTCTTAATTAGGTATCCATTTCAATGCCTCAAATTGCAGTAGTAAATGAAAAATTTAATAGCACTTAATGTTTTGCTTGTAATGGTTATGAGTACATTATAACAAAGTTGAAATATCAAAACAGCTAAGCATGCAACAGATTGATGGCGCTATTCAAAATATCCAGAAATTTTCTAGGAATTTGGACAATTATTTAGCCATCAAATTGTCAACATGATGAATAAAAAGCATAGCCGCGTTTAGTCTGATACAGTATAATATACAATATAAAGTAAATGACAGCAACACTTTTGAGACTAACAATATAGACTTTGTTCTCTAGCTTTTGTCCACACAGGGGACTTCATCAGGAGACTGTACAAATCGGATAAGAAACAACTATAATATACAACTGAAATAATGGGGGCGGTACTACAACAACAAAGAATGGAGTACGAAGCATACTACTAGTCTGCCAAAATAAGCAATCTTAATAAACAATATTAAAAGAACAAAAGATCAATGAATAAACTGTGAGAAATAGCATACTATCTAATTGTCTTAACTTGATAGTGAGAGCAGGGCTCAAAACAGAGAAAGATTAATAGTTTCTAGAAAGAAAAACTTTGCATATAATTATATATATATATATCTGTTTATCCAGATAAGTATTCAAGAATGACTATTATTATTTATAATTTATTAAGTATGAAAAATAGGGCTACTTACTCTGTGTACATGCACAACATCTATCAGGATCATTTTCAAACATATTCAGAGCTAGATTCTGAAAAAGTAAAATACATAACTGTCAAGCAGGTCAGTGAAATACTGTTGTAGTATATGACTACATGAGTCTTGCGCTATGCAAAAAGAGTAATATTATTATTATCTCTGCCAGGAGATATATGTATTCAGTTGTGTAATGTGTCGGTGTGGGTGTGTTCAAAATATCTCAAAAACGAATGTACAGATCTAAATGAAATTAGGGAGTGTCAGGTATGACCTAAGGACAAGATAATTAAATTCAGGTGATGCATCATCATCGAGTGTGGATTTGGTGACCATTGAAAGGCCAGCCTATTGTCCTACTGTAAATGGTAGGCAGATACACTAGCTATATGATGAATATTTAAATTGGTGCAATTACAGTAAACGCAAGTGTTTCATACATACTTACTTCAATTTTTTGGAAAGCAATTTGTAATGCATCTTTATATTTAAACATGTGATGCTAAAAACCAATAACTTCTTCTAATATATTTGAGTATTCACATAATTTTTTTTAATGAATTTGACTATTCACATAATTTTTTTGTATTTCGACACCTATACTTAGCATGTACATTTTTTGTCAAGAATAAATTTAAAACGTTCAAGTGTTAGTATCAAGTAAGGAGTTGACAGTTATACCAACATCTCAATAAAAGTTTACATTACAATTTGTTTCTGTTTGGCAAAGTTAATGCACATTTTTTGAAGTTACTGTGGCATTATATAATTATGAAATATTATTTATGTGAATGTTATTTTGTGTGAGGAAAAAGCCTAAGCAAGAAAGAAAGAAAAGAAAGAGCTGTGTGTTTTTTTTTAAAGTGGTGCAGAGTGAAGTGGGTGAATGTGGTTGAAAATAGCTCTACCTAATCACATGCATTTGCGTGTGGTTGTAGGTGAAAGTCAACACGAGACTATCCTACCGGCAACTTAAAAGCAAAATTGACATAATTTATCACAATACTAACGAATGGTTATCACATTTTTTACGAAAAGGCCACGAAGAAAATAATTACCGCTGAACAGGATACATTACACTGCTTCTCGCAGACGTTAACACCATTATCACAGCGACAGTACTTGCACTCAGTTGGCCAGTACATTGCTCCATCCTAGGTAATATTTAAAAAAATATATAATATACAGGAGTAGTATACATAATATCTACTGTTAACATCCTTAAAACACTAAAAAGTTTATCAAATACAGAATATAATAAACATTAACGAGGGAGATGTTAATAACAACAATAATAGTAATGATAAATAACAGCATTAATAATTACAATAACAATAATAGCAGTTATAATTCAGTAAATTTACAAGTGTTGTGACAATCTTTATACAAAAAAAGCAGAGCATTGAAACACAAGCAAACTATAACTTGAGCTAAGAAAAATAATGTTTCACTAAAGCTCCTGATACACTATTGCCCATTTATTTATTCAACTTTATTTAACAAGGGTGAGCCTAAAGAGCAATGCTGACTTACAGGGGCCCCTTACCAAAAAAAAAAAGGATATCAATTTGAATATACAACAGTTAATAATATTCAGCATGAAATAAAAATTCAATTTACATGAAAAACACTGGAACTGGAACATCATACTTACAATTACCTAAAATTTGAAGTTATACTAATATTTAACATTTGTATATTGCACTTACTCGATATTCAACACCAGTCGCGTCTGTACATGGGCACCCCTGTTCATCTGAACCATCACCGCAGTTACGCTCACCATCGCATACATTACCCTCAAGAATACACATAGAGCAGTCAGCACAATTGTAATATCCATCTGGACAGGAACATGGCGGGGGCTCCAGCGTTGCTGTTGTACTCGCTGAAAAAAAACATTTTTTAGTTATTTGCCATATCAAAAAAATATTTAAACATTATCATTATCAATTGGTGACTGGCTGGTAAATTACTAATCAGTTGCTGTCGTACTTGCTGAAATAACACATTTAGTTTTTTCCATATTAAAAAATATGTAAACATAATCATTATCAATTCGTGATTAGGCTGGTGAATTCCTAATCAATGTCAAAATAATTCATAATAAAGGTGAGAAATCTTTAAAAAAAAAGTGTTGTGATACTTACGACCGACTGTTGTCGCGCATGGGTCACCTGTACACTCCCAGTGTCCTCCTATGCTGCACTGACTGAAAATTAATCAACAGCGTAAGAAAGTTATATACAGCATACTGTGGGAAAGGTTAAGATGGGCATTCATTGTGTTGTATGACCATTGAATCCAACTCAGTTTCCTGCGAGCGTTAGACGAGGCACCGCCGTCTGCTGAGTGTCGGTGGCAGTCTGAACAATGATCTGTTGTGCATGCGTCTTCGCATTGCGTTCGCCATGCGTCATGCGCAGTGAGTGCCTGACTTTAGACAGACAAAGCTCAATTTATATAATGGTTATATAATTTTGGCACTATGAAAACATTTTTTTGAGTTTGTATACACCCAAAAACACACACACACACAAATGTGAGGTCTCACCAGAAAATGAGTCTTATCGTTAGAAAATTTAAAAGTTAATATTATATTTGGGTAGATCACATTATAAGCTTTAATTTGGTCCTGTCTCTTATACACATCTAGATGTGTATAAGAGACAGGCAATTTGTAATGCATCTTTATATTTAAACATGTGATGCTAAAAACCAATAACTTCTTCTAATATATTTGAGTATTCACATAATTTTTTTTAATGAATTTGACTATTCACATAACTTTTTTGTATTTCAACACCTGTACTTCGCATGTACATTTTTTGTCAAGAATAAATTTAAAACGTTCAAGTGTATTTAGTATCAAGTAAGGAGTTGACAGTTATACCAAGTCAACATCTCATTAAAAGTTTACATTACAATTTGTTTCTGTTTGGCAAAGTTAATGCACATTTAATGCCAAGTTACAGTGGTATTATATAATTATGAAATACTATTTATGTGAATGTTATTTTGTGTGAGGAAAAAGCAAAGCAAGAAAGAAAGAAAAGAAAGAGCTGTGTGTTTTTTTTTTAAAGTGGTGCAGAGTGAAGTGGGTGAATGTAGTTGAAAATAGCTCTACCTATAATCACATGCATTTGCGTGTGGTTGTAGGTGAAAGTCAACATAGTCTATCCTACCGGCAACTTAAAAGCAAAATTGACATAATTTATCACAATACTAACGAATGGTTATCACATTTTTTACGAAAAAGCCACGAAGAAAATAATTACCGCTGAACAGGATACATTACACTGCTTCTCGCAGACGTTAACACCATTATCACAGCGACAGTACTTGCACTCAGTTGGCCAGTACATTGCTCCATCCTAGGTAATATTGAAAATAAAAAAATATATAATATACAGGAGTAGTATACATAATATCTACTGTTAACATCCTTAAAACACTAAAAAGTTTATCAAATACAGAATATAATAAACATTAACGAGGGAGATGTTAATAACAACAACAATAGTAATGATAAATAACAGCATTAATAATTACAATAACAATAATAGTAGTTATAATTCAGTAAATTTACAAGTGTTATGACAATCTTTATACAAAAAAAGCAGAGCATTGAAACACAAGCAAACTATAACTTGAGCTAAGAAAGATAATGTTTCACTAAAGCACCTGATACACTATTGCCCATTTATTTATTCAACTTTATTTAACAAGGGTGAGCCTAAAGAGCAATGCTGACTTACAGGGGTCCCTTACCAAAAAAAAAAAGGATATCAATTTGAATATACAACAGTTAATAATATTCAGCATGAAATAAAAATTCAATTTACATGAAAAACACTGGAACTGGAAGATCATACTTACAATTCCCTAAAATCTGAAGTTATACTAATATTTAACATTTGTATATTGCACTTACTCGATATTCAACACCAGTCGCGTCTGTACATGGGCATCCTTGTTCATCTGAACCATCACCGCAGTTACGCTCCCCATCGCATACATTACCCTCAAGAATACACATAGAGCAGTCAGCACAATTGTAATATCCATCTGGACAGGAACATGGTGGGGGCTCCAGCGTTGCTGTTGTACTCGCTGGAATAAAACATTTTTTAGTTATTTGGAATATCAAAAAAATATTTAAACATTATCATTATCAATTGGTGACTGGCTGGTAAATTACTAATCAGTTGCTGTCGTACTTGCTGAAATAACACATTTAGTTTTTTCCATATTAAAAAATATGTAAAAATAATCGTTATCAATTGGTGATTAGGCTGGTGAATTCCTAATCAATGTCAAAATAATTCATAATAAAGGTGAGAAATCTTTTAAAAAAAAATGTTGTGATACTTACGACCGACTGTTGTCGCGCATGGGTCACCTGTACACTCCCAGTGTCCTCCTATGCTGCACTGACTGAAAATTAATCAACAACGTAAGAAAGTTATATACAGCATACCGTGGGAAAGGTTAAGATGGGCATTCATTGCGTTGTATGACCATTGAATCCAACTCAGCTTCCTGTGAGCGTTAGACGACGCACCACTGTCTGCTGAGTGTCCGTGGCAGTCTGAACAATGATCCGTTGTGCACGCGTCTTCGCATTGCGTTCGCCATGCGTCATGCACAGTGAGTGCCTGACTTTAGACCGACAAAGCTCAATTTATATAATGGTTATATAATTTTGGCACTATGAAAACATTTTTTTGAGTTTGTATACACCCAAAAAACACACACACACAAATGTGAGGTCTCACCAGAAAATGAGTCTTATCGTTAGAAAATTAAAAAAAAAAAAACCAGTTAATATTATATTTGGGTAGATCACATTATAAGCTTTAATTTGGTTTTTACATGACTTCCCTAGGATAAGTAGATCCAGAGATGTGAGTATTTAAAATTTAGGTGTATGACAACCACATTTTAAAAAAATCGGCCTCAAAGATAAACGAACCTGTACAAATAATAGGAGTAGAATTACAGAATATGTGCAGAGAACACTGTTTTAGTAAAACAATTCACTTAAAAAGTAAACAATCATAAAATACAAGTCCGGGGAGGGGGGGCTCAAGCTTAAATATTTCTATACGGGGAGGTGTTGCATTTACGGGGTATATTTTTTTAGGACTTGGTAGCACAAATGTGGGAAATATGGGGGAGTTGCAGCATTTATGGGGTATAATTGCCAAAACTTTGTAGCACAAGTGTGGGGTATAACCGGGGGGGGGGGGTTATAAATTTTAGGGGGAATTTCAAGCTAGACTGTGTGGTAAGCCCCTTGCTAAGCCTACATTTGGTACAGCCACAAGATCGCGACTGGACGGAACACTTTTTGCTATTGGGAACCAGTCAATATTGCGCCCTCTCTGGCACTATTGAGTGGTTTTTTCCTGTCGTCTTTTAGAACACAGTGCGATTTAGGTAAATGGTAGTTCAAGTCCAAAGAATTTTCAGTAAAATAGGCAGCGCAAGTGTCTCATGTCTTGAATTGGGCACCCCCCTGTTTGGTTGGTATGCAAGTGAGCTCCCCAGGATACAAGTATCAAATAAAAATTTTGTAGAAATTTTGACATTGGCCTATTTTAGTGAATATCTTAATATGATTACACGAACAATGCGTCTCGTTTCTTGGTGAGACAAATGCTATGATAACTACATACTATTACTATTGCACATGTTATATTATTTCAACACACATCCAAACAGCGGGTAGCCCACCAATAAAATAGCACATAGTTGTATGGATTTAATTTAGTGTAAACACCAAGGATAGCACACAAAATCTAGAAGAAGACTTATTTCCAGTGCGGTCCTTCTGGTGGTGATTGGGAAGTACACCGGGAGACAATCCCCTACTCTTTTCCGAAGAGTGTACTGCATTCTTTAACGTGCACATGAGTCATATATGCACACGGGACCAACGGCTTAAACGTCTCATCCGAAAGATGGTGCACTATTGTAACTTGTGTTTCAGCCCTCCAGCTGAAACACAAGGAGAGGGAGCGATGAGAACTGAACTGCAGACCTAGAGATCCAAATAAGAGGACAGCTTTTTTCATTTGTAATCTATTCTAAATCAGTGTAGATCAGTATACAATGCACTCACCATTGCTGACAATGTATTATGGCAACAGATCCTGAAGAATAAGATTCCCCATTATCTATACAAGGGCACATCTGTGGGGCTATGCACTGACCCTCGTGGAGAATGCTTCCTTGTGGGCATGAACAACATTCCACTGTTGAATTCCAGGCTGAACATATACGGAGATCATCTGGATTATAGCACGTATCTGGGCAAGTACTTCCAGATGGGTTGTAGTGCATACTATTTATACACTGAATACCTGAAATAAGTGACATTAATGTATCATTTATTTATTTATTAACCATATTGAAACAGTATAAGATATCAGGAGTGTGTAATAACCTGTTTTACACAACGAACCTCAACATAGCAGTAGATCTCTAAGTATGATTATATAATATATATAATAATATATAATATGCAGCTAATATAATATTAGTATTTTCCCCTTTAAGCGAGACTATTTTTACACCTTGTTTCACGAACTTATTCTTTTTTTAAATTGTCAAAGGAGGGTGGAAAAAAAGTAAAAATAATTTAGGTTTTTTATTTAGCAAAGAGGTTTGCCAAAAACATCCAGACAGAGAAGAAAGAAAATTAAAATAAAATTTTACTGGTGAATGTAAACAGTGTAGTCATGGGATGGTTAAATGCTTTAAATTTATACAATTAGGAAGAAATACTGTATACATATCTTATTTTTGGAGTTTTATTATTTGGGCCTAATAACAATAAAGAAAAAACATTTTTTTTTTTCTGAAATTTCTATTTTTTCGTGGTGGCAGTGGCGATAATTGGCCAAAAATAAAACTGTATTTTCATTCAAAATCATCATTATTGGCGGGCGGTGGGTTCTCGCCTTATGGTGAAGTACATTTTTACAATTATTTTTGGTTTTTTCTCTTTAGTGTTCTTTTAAGCACTGATGTTCCATATGGTACTCTTTCACTATATGAGCTTCGGTAAAATTTGTTTCAATGTTTGCAAGTAAATTAAATAATTTATTTATTGTATGCTTGTTACACTACGTAGATATTCCTGACAAGCCGAGCTATTCTCAACACCCTACAGCCTATTTCACGACTATGATGTGGCGTACAAGCTAATGCACATTGTATTGTAAAATTAGAGCATTTTGTAAGCTGGACAAGGTAAACATTGGGAGAAAATCAATAACCAAGTTCTCAGGTCAAAATATATCCATTTTTATATTTTGATCTGACTATATTATTTCCAAAGACTATTGATCATCTGAAAAAACTTAAACAACTGAAAACTAAAAGGCTAACATTTTGTTAACATATGCATGTTTAGATTGTTGCTAAAAACATTTTGAATCTTTCGCTGTCCAAGCAGTAATGTGCAAACGTCATAAATTTTACATGCACACTACAAACGTCTGAAGCTGTCACCAGTGCTACTACCGATGCTTTCAATGGATCATTAACAAAATAAAAATTTAAAATCCAATAGGTTTTATATCATTTTAAGGCTAATTAGTTGTAGAATATATTTGTATTAAATAATATTTTAATATTTTGTCACTTTTAATTCGAGGGAACATGTCACAGTTATTTAGGCTACGTTCAGACTTGGAGATAAGCCAGGCTTGATTTAAGTCCGGCTCAACGTTAAGCCCAGCTTAACTTTTGCCAGACTAGCGGTTTTAGCCAGACGAGAATTTGCATAATAATGAACCGTAACTAGGAAACGTGTTTCAAAACATTGCTCACGAAACGTACGCTCGCTCACGGCGTATGTACCGTAATTGAATGCTGATTGGTCATTTCGTCACCCGAAGTCAATGCAAGACAGCCCCGCAACGATTAAAGTCCAGCTTAGAAAAGTTAAACACGGTGGCGCGCCAGGCCTAGTTACTATAGGAACACAGCGCAGCTTGAAATAAGCCACCTTGGTCAGAGTGGCAGGTGGATAAACCTGGTGAGTTGAGCCGGGTTTATCCACCTAGTCTGAACTAGGCCACAGATACTTACCACAAACCCCATCTGATCGCCATTCAACAGTTACATGCTTTGAGAGGCAAATAGCGGCATACTCGGCAATAGCAGTACACATACATTCACAATCACCTCCAGTGTCACAAGCACAGGCATCCATTACGCAACTCTCATAGTAAAATTCTGGATTAACCTATTAATTATGGTAAATGGAACCATGTAAATATTCACAAAATAGAAGGCAGATAATAGAAATAATCCGATTTTAGAGGGATCTTTGATGAAATTAATAGAAATAAACAATGACACTGATGAAATACATACCACATCATGACAGGGAGCAAACACAGCCTGCTTAATAAGTGAGCAAGAGTACTCAGCCCACGCACGACGTCTAGGGTTCACGTCACATGGATGAAATACTTCCTGAGCGGGAGGACAGCTTGTGCGGGTCCGCCAACTATCTCCGAAAAGGGTAGCCCTCGACTCAACCTGGCCTGATCTTGTAGTAAAGTCATTGGTCTGGTCACCGTCATAATTTCCACACAGACCACAGGTAACACCCCGATACGATGGGTCAAGGGTGAGTCCAACAGAGGTTCCTCCATCCCATCTGACCATTATTCCTATAAATCAAAAGGTACTCAATGTTAATGCTCAATAATATGGTGACAGCAAGCTGACTGATGTGAAATAATGTTGTTTGGAATGCCAATAAACTATTCCAAGTTTTTGCGGAGATTGAACATAGGGAATATTGTCTTGTAAGGCTTTAAAAATTTATGGCCCAAAGTATCTAGATTTTCCAAGAATTGTGAGGACTAGCCCCTGCATATATGTGGCCAGATTAGGTATGCAAGAGACTTCAATCTGCCTACAGCAAGTGGAACACAATATTATGGTGTCTGTCTCTTAAGTTTCACAAACGTTTAAATGACTTAGCCTAAAATGCATGGAGAATGCTAAAATTAGTGTGAATACTATCTTCAAAAATGTTATTGCTGTTCCTTGCTATTTAATTCTCACACCATCAGCGGCCATTGTGGGCATTACCACGCATCCGATTCCTCTGTTTTACACTGATAGCGTTATATGTTCTCCCAACAATACACCACATGGCCACACAAGTTCCATGGTCGCTAAATCAGTCTATTTTTAGCTTTCTCACATATTTTTTCACGATAGTTGAACATTTACAATTTGACATTAAAACTAACTTTAAGCCTGATTTAAACAATCTTCATCTTTAAAATTATAAACACCTAATTTCCCCTACTGGCCATGTGCCAACCTTATGTGAGAGCTCTTTAAGAAAAGGTGAACAGAAAAACAGTTGACATGAAATTAAACACCGTTTCAATCATCTATTGAAAGTCTTACGTTGATCCACAGTGTTGAAAATCCAATGACGCCCGACTTGATAGCAATCAACAGTTCCAACAGGGGAGCCATTTAATTGAATATCAGGAGTATCCTGGCCTCTTGTCAAGTATGTCACTGTTCCTTGGTACACAATTTTGATGGTCCTGGCACAAGTAAAACCTGTAACACCACATGGAACATTTTCAAGAGTTACACTGAACGTTCCGCCACCAGGCCTACCACAGGCATCCTCACAGAACACATATCCACAGTCACCTGTTAAGAAAATATGAAACAAAATTAAACATACAAAATATTTTCAAATTTGATTTTAATACAATGTCTGTCAAAAATGATTGATTTTATTTGGGTAGTGAATATTTAACAGATAAGTATAAAAAGCCAAATTGCGCCTGTGGAAATGTCTTTAGAAAGCAGGTCTGGAAAAAAAAATGTTATTTGAAAAATGTTATTTGCTCAATTTTGACACTTTATAATGACTGTTTCTATACAGAGTTTGCTTTCCAATTTTTAGATCACCTTTAAGACCTGAAAATTTGGGATGGCCTTGGGGTCTGGTCTCCAAATAGTTAGCTACATAAGTTAATAGATTGAAGATTGTTATTTGGTCCTTTAAAAAAGTGGTCAAGAATTATACAGGTCTCAGGATTAGGGGGGGGGGTCTCAACATGGAGGGTGCACTGCAATTATATCACAATTTTACTTTTCTTGTATTCTATTTCAAAAGAAGACTTTTACATAAAGTTTGTTCTCCAATTCCAGACCAAGGATCCCAAGTTGGAAGAACCCAATCCCAGGAGATTCGTTTAATGATGTTCGGGGCACTACATATTCTATGAGGAAAAGGTGTAGGTAACATACGAAAGGCCACACCCATCTCAGGCCTACCATGATTGGGGCTGAGGTGATATCATTTTTTTAGAATAGGCACTTTTAATTAAAGCCCAGAAATGGCACTGTCAGCCTGCCAAAAATAATCGGCAACCAAAGTTTAGGCCTACAGTAAATAAAACAAAAAGATTTGTTTTTTACAGAATTTGCGGGAGATAAGTGAATTTCCGGGAGATTTTTGCTTGTTTGTGGGAGTGGGGGAGACCATACCAATTTCCGGGAGACTCCCGGGAATTCCAGACCACCTTTGGGACCTGAAAACATGGGGTGGTCTCAAGGTTCATTCTCCACATAGAGGGTCAGCTTTAGTATAGATTGAATATTATTATTTGGTTCTTTGAAAGAGTGGTCTCAAATTAGAGGGGTCTTGGAATTAGAGGTGTCACAATTTGGAGGGTGCACTGTATTTGTATTTAGCACATTTATTTTTTATGATGGCCCTTTATAATCAGCTCACACTGGATGGGCTACCCTTGTAAATGCTGGCGAATAAATAATCTATAACCTTGTAAATTGAGATTTTATATCTTACAGCTGTGTTTAAATTGGATTCATTTTGGTCAAACTAACCATGTATCTGGTCACTTTAACACAAAAAAAATCCAGTACAAGCAACCTGTGTAATATTCTCCAAATACAGCAATTTTATAACATTACCCAGAAAGAATAATCAGGCTGTTTTTTCTGAGAAGAAAAGTCCAATGCAAACAACAGGACTTAGTTTAATCTTGCTGAATGCATGCTAAATACATACATTGCTGAATATTCCACCGAATAGGTAGTTTTCATTAACGTTAACGGATGACGTCATAATTTATTCATCTTATGTTGCAAGGATTTTACATGCTCGATGTACGTTAGTTACGGGTTTGCGCATTTCAATTTGTTTACAAAATGGGCAGAGGTATCGCGTTGCATGTTCGGTATTAACGTTGAAGTTAAGGCTAATGTCGTGCACCACAAACTACCCATTGTATCAACGATCAGACTGACCATGTACAGTATGTGCAAAATCATACTATCTTAACACCGGCTTCATATTTAAATTAAGAGCGAACAGCAGTACGACTTGACCAATATAGCTTTACCATTGTATTGGTCAAAGTTAATCCGATGATCCAATGCCAATGTGCCTTTTTGAGATAATCAAGATAAGCCAGACAGTTATGGCGGTTTTTGTTTTGGGTGTATGGTCTACATTTTAATGACACCCAGTTTAAAATGAGAAGAAAGCTTAAATATGCATGCTTCATACCATGGAAGTTATACATTTTCCCATCAAAGGTCATATAATGAGGACCACCATAGACACGAGCTGTCTGCGGGCAATCATTTTCCTCACATACCCATTCTCGGTTCGAACAGAAGCTGTAAATGAAGGAAAAACAAAATGGGTTTTTAAAATGTCAAGTTATTCATGGTAAACCAGCCCACTCTACTTACAGGTCATTTACAATGAGATTATCGTCCACCACTAATGAAACAAGTAACCTACAGTATTCACACATAACAAATCAATAATTAAATAATATAGATGAAAACTTTATTAATCCCGTTTTGGGAATTTCTTTGCTTCATACACAAATTACAATATCAAAATATGTAATACAACTTATATTCTATTATAAATACGATTATTAAGTAAAAATATTCATATTACAATGATCCAGTATTGCATGTTGCTATGATCTATGTACTCTGGACCAAATCCTATAATTACAATTCAGAAATTGTTGTGAAGGGGGTGAGGAGGAATTACAGTCAACACACCACCATGGGAGTATGGTTCCCAGATGACATGGCTGTGGTCTTAAACTACTACACCTGTCTCTTATACACATAT
>NW_022686322.1:4471837-4509479 GCF_011630105.1 Anneissia japonica
TGTAAGGGGGGGGGGGGAGAACAGGAAGGGCATAAGCCTGCTTATCATCCAACCCAATCCACCACTGTGCTGTACTCACCATCTGTTACAGTCTCTGTAAATCATAGATCTGGGTGCAAAGGATCGTCCTTGATGTTCACATGGACACTGATCCACATCAATACATGCACCCTCGTACTGAACCTGATGACTTGGGCAAGCGCACCCTTCTCGGCAATCAGCTCCGGCGCAGTCTACTCTAAGGTTCTCGCATGTACCCTCGCATGCTGTGCAGTTACTCCACACACGGCCATCAACACAAGCAGGAGTCACTAAAGGTTAAAACCACATAAAATATGTTCAATGGTAAGTGTACACGCGCACACAGCGAAAGGAAAATTGAGGCCTGTTACTTAACAGTGTTGCATTATATACGCATGGGTCGGACTATTCCATTATTTTTGAGGTAAGTTCCTAAAAGGAAATTGGCATATATCGGTTCATCCAGGTAAGTATTCACAAAATAAACAAAATATGTAACGGTCATGCTGTGTCATGAAAGTAGCATAATCTTGTTCCATTAATAATAGATTAATTACTGCCTTCTTTACAAGTTCTTATACCTTAGGAATCACCAAACATTTTTAATCTGAGCTTTATATTCCGATGGCACTCAGTTGAATCTAGTGAGGGCCAATCTTAATGGTCCCTGGGTAAACATTAATTTAAAAATACTTAATTTCTGACTTAAATTCTATCTCTAAAAGGTATGGTTTGGTCACTGTTTGTTTTCATGTGTACTCACCAGAGCAATCATTATCTGTACAACTCCAACGACCATCAAGGCATGTGCTGAATAATGAAACCATAAAATTTACAAAAAATCATATACTTTCTAGTAAAAAATATTGTAATATAATATTGTAATAAAAGTATGATACTTACTGTATCATACTTTTCATTTAAACTCAACTAAAATTATTAAAAATTACAAAAATTACAAATTCATTTGTCATGACTATTTTGTATGTTTTATATTTAATTGATGTTCTATGTAATAAAGTAACCTTTAAGCAATTGTGCATCAAACTGAACCTCTGACAGGACAGATAAAAGGAACTATGCATGGCCGGCGAAACCGCTTCCTTTTTGGGATTTATCGATTCATGGAAAAAAGAATACATTTGCAACTACTCATTTTTTTTGTGTGTATATACACACATAACAGGCTCATTTACTGTATAAGAATGAGAAAGTTTACCTGACCGTTTTCAAGAGAGGGAAAAACCTTGAATTTTGAAGTACTTAAAAGTCATTAAAAGACACCTAGCTCAAAAGTCGGAAAACCTCATTTTCCGCCATCTAGGAATCAAAATTTTCGCGGACCTCCCTTCCTTTTTGGGGTGTTTGGGGAAAATGTTGACCCCACCCCCTAAATTTTAACACAGATTCTCCTTGGTTCATATTCCCATTCATCTTACTAGTGGACCCCCACTTTGAAAAACATTCCACCAGCCCTGCTATAAACTCACCAAATGTTACATTGGTCTTGTCTGGTATCACCAGGTTCGTAACCAGCATTATTGTGATAACAATGGCACTGACTAAGTGGTACACACATATCTCGTTCAATATCCCAAATCTGTGAAATATATTTCAAATTTTATTTCTACGTACTACAGTCTTATGCATAATAATAAAGATATTTATAAAGTTTCACGGTACCACATACCAATTTTACAGACAATAAGATTACAATAAATATCAATGTAGAGATACGTAAATATAAAAAATCTCTAAAAAAATAACATGAAAAAGGTCATAAAGAAGGCATGGCTTTTAGGATTATCACCATTCTGCAAAATGTAATATATATATATCTAAGATCGTGTTGAATGGCAAGGAATTTGTATCACACAATGTTGCAAAATGAATAGAGTTTATAAGATGCTGATTATGCATATTTATTGTAATTTCCATCTAACAATATCTAATAACACATATCTTTTGTTGTTGTTAGTTCAGCTTTTTCCAAGAAAGCAGCACAGGGTGTGATTTTTTAGGAAAAGTGTATCATGGATAAAAAAAAAAAGTTTTTTTCACAATGTGTAAGTACAAGTTGCTAATGAAATTTGGTTTGGTATACATTTAAAAGATCAATTTTAATAGTATAATGATTTCCAAATTGCATTTTTATATCAAGGGTATTTTATATCAAGGGTATCAGGTATGTCACGCATCACTTTGGGTATATTTAAAACCAAGTGAAGTATCATGTTGGTATACACTTTCATAGCCTTTTGAACTTATGGGCCCCCAATAGTAAACAGGACTTCAAGATCTGCATCATTTACGTGTTTATGCATGTGTACTTATTAATATATATATATATACAAGATATGAAGAAATGAGAAAAAAGTTCTTACAGCAAAAACGAAAAGGAAAAAATGATTAAAATAAATAGTGTTTAATCCCGAGAAATACAAAAAAAAAAAAAAAAAAAAAAAAAAAAAAAAAAAAAAAAAAAAAAAAAAAAAAAAAGCATGCAAATACCATGAATTTTCATGGGATATTTTCTGGGGGATTTTTATTGGTGCAGGACGTCCTCTCTAGATGTAAATAGAAAAAAAAAACCCCACTTACGTTCCCTTCAGCACACTGACAACCAGGAACGCACTCATTCACACAGTTCTCATCGCCAAGTGTCAATTCTCGGCACAGAACTTCACAACTGTCGCCACATTCCTTGTACACCTGTCCAACTGGACACTCATGATCTAAAGACAAACCAATATAAGTCTTTTAAATGAGGTTTGAGTTCCAATGCAAATGGTGAATTTTAATACATAGGATATTCTAAAAACATAAATTTTACAAATTTCTCCATCACTTTTCACCATTACTTACAGCAAACTTCATCTGTTCGCCAATCCAAGACAACACCTTTGACTGCACATTCATGTGCATAGGCAGCAAAAGCCAGGCATTCACAACCTTCCTCAACATCCTGCCGAGACCAACAGGCACAGACACTGTTCTTGCAGTCTTCCACGTAAGGCTCATAATCCTCCACGTTGTGGCATTGATCAAACGGAGCCTCTCCGAGTATCGCACAGATTCTTTCAGCATTTTGCTCATACTGTTGTGAGAAGGAGCACATGCCAGCTGTTTGACCGTAGGCGCCTTCAGTAAGATCCGGGCAGGAGGCAGAGTTTTTCCAGGCATTAGCAAATCGGAATGGCTGAACTGATAAAGAGTTGCTAGGAGTCAACATATCATTATCCTGAATGCTATCGAAGTTGCCAAACAATCCAGAAACCTGGTAATGAAAATGAAGGATTTATAACAATTAAATTAGAGCACGACATTAGCATTAAAACTATACATTATATAAATTTTCACTAATCCAATATTTATGTTCATATGCCAGTGGTGATGTCATCACTTTCATTTGAACTGAAGTTTCCTATCCCCGACTGATCACATCAATATGATTTTTGTGTCTTGTGTGCAAAAAGTTCAAAGCTGTAGGGATTTACTACAATACATTGCGATAGATTATTTCATTGCTAGGCCAAGCTGAATGCACACGGTGAACCAAACAAATCTCTCTCGGCACTGATTACATGAAAGAAGTCTAGACCATCGTAGGCAAGGCCTAGCATAATGGTTATGAAATACCAAAGTAACTGGCTTATAAAAGAACTGAAAAATAAGGCAAAGCAGAAATTATTCACAATAATATGTTTACAATGAATTTTATTCTATTGCATAGATGTTCCTAGGAGATTAGGCCCACCTAATAAACTTCATTAACCACAATCTTTGTTGTATTGCAACGAGCAGCGAAGAGTTCTGTGGAGAGTGTCAGTGCACATACTACTAAACAAACAATTCTAATATTCTTAGAAGCTATTATTTCCTTCAAAAATTGCCTTCAGTTCTGCTGGCAATTTTTTCAGGAAATAATTACATGTCGGTTTCTATTTCCTATAGTATACTCAAAACCTAACTATATTGCTTAATAACATCCATATATTATGTCCCTGGTTTTTAATAGGCAGCCCGTGGGCCCATTTGAGCAATTTAATTTTGCCTGTGAAGAAAAAAAAATAATGAAAAAAATATTTAAAACATACTAAAAGTTTGATGAATACATTTTCAATAAAGTAATGATAAAAATGCAACCCCTGGGCAATGTGCATGGGGTGGTTTAAAAATGAACAAGATAGTATACTGTAGGGCCGTAGGCCATAAATAGAATAAATAGCACCAAAAATTGGTCACTGAGTACTGAGTACAGTGAAGAAGGCCCCCTTCTTCACTGTGTGCTTCAAGCCCGTTATGATTTAGGGGTTACCACAATCAGATCTAAAATTAAACCCGGTAAACTGAATTATAAAAAAAACTCCCAAGATTGGTATTCTTATTAGCTCTGCTAAATTTAACCTAGCAGATAAAAAAATGAAAAAAACTTTACCCTAAACATGTTTAGAATTTTAAGGATTGCAGAGTCCTGATGCTCAATTTATGAACCATGGCAGAAGAAGCCCTTTGTTAAATTATAGAGGCAAACACAACTACGGTATTGGGTTTTATCGTCAATAACATTCGTAAGCCTACTTATTTTATTATATGATAATAAACAGCTTGTGAACCAAAGAACAGTGCTTATAAAAATACATTTTGATTGTCATGAAAATAATTCAAGTCATACAGTATTATCACCCTGATATTTGTGCCAACAAGTTCCATCTCTGCACTTTGTTCTGTCATGGAGGAATTAGTTTAGATTAAACTGATAAAAGGTCCACACACAAATTTCCCCTGGCCCAACTTGGTCATGGCCGCTGGTATAGGCCTAGTACAATTTAAAAGTAGACCCCTATAATTTCAAATTGCAAATAAGATCTACATTAGCAGAAAGGGTTTCACCTAGATGTATAACGATTGCTTTCAACTCGGCTGAGATTATCTATGGCCCATCTGACCAACTCTAAAAATAATTTAGCCCTTCAAACATATTAATTAATAACCAGGGTATTATGTTATCATTTCAAGTATGTATAAGGAAATAAAAGATACCACAAAACCTTGAATAGAAGGCCTGGGCTTCTTTTCGAAACGGGTTTCTTTTCGAGATGGGCTTCTTTTCGAGGCTACTTTTGCAGTGTAATGAGGAGGCAAGGGGCTTCTTTTCAAAATGAATGCTCTAAATTTTGGGAATTACTACTATAAAACAATAAATAGGGCCACTGTAAGTCAGTCTGTATCATGGAGTGCATTGTCCAGCATGATTGTTTTAAATAAGCAACTTATTTAATATTGTAATGGACAGTATTTTATTATATTTTTGTCAGATACCCCAATCAATCGTGATGTTGGTAGTCTATGAGTGAGAACCTAGACAACCTTCCCTCCATCCCTACTCTCTATGTTGATATCTTGGAAATGAGGACTATATTTTAAATATAGACGGTTCATATAGACGGTTCATACGTGACTCACAAGAAAAATTCTTTAATATAATGTGTTCACCGCTTTGCAAACCCAATTAATTGAACAATGAATATATAAATTTACCTTTCCTCTCCATGATGGTGAAAGGCGGACAAACAGTTGGCTGTCGCCATCCCAAAGAATTTGGACACCAATGGCTGTCTCAATACGGATGAACGAGTCTGAAATGCGTCGTACACGGACAAGGTTTTGGTCGGTGTATACGTTGGGAATTCCAACAACTTGGTTGTTCCGCAAAAAGTCTCCGTTGGAACGTAACCTGTGAAAAAATAATTGTTCCAAAGCTGAATAATAATCCTTAAGGATTTCAAATGGGCCTGCAATTATCCTTGCGTCGTACGACAGTCGTGCGATGGACATACAATGAATCCAACTTCGCTGCCCATGAGTGCTAAACGATGCGACAACACCCGCTGATTGTCGGTGGGAGTCTGTGCAAATCGTCATTAAAAAGATCTGTTGCGCACACGCCATGGTTTGCAACAGAATTGCATCAACTAACGATTCGCAGTGAGTGTCTGGCTTTAAAGATGTACTTTAATGTGGAAAATATGTTTTTATTCTCCAAACTCAACATAGTTTAAACTCAAATAGTGATACTGATATAATTTGATTTGTGTACTATTAAAAGTACACTGGCAGACTATTTAATGACATATTTGTGACTCTCACCCAACACGATTCATGCGGTCTTAACATTTGTGGACGTACAACGTGCAGCTTGATCTTAAATTTAGTGAAAAAATCTGCGCTTGAGTTCGATGTGTAATGCCAGCTAATCGGCCAGGTTCTTGTCACTTAACATGAATGATGATATTAAAATGTTGACCAATCGCGAAATGTTGCTATATTAGACACAAACTGCAAGCATGTTCAATGAACTTTTTCAGAATTTGTTGGTACATTTTTGTTGATTCGCATATTATGATTGTTCACAGAGCGGCACTTCAAATTCAGACCAGTTTCTCACAAATCACAAAAAGTGTGAATACGGAAAATGGGAAGCAGATTGATTAACATTTACGTTAAAATTTGGAATTTCATATGTATCATTAAGAATAAAATTATATATACATACTTGTACACATAGTCTGAATGGATGCGTAGCGAAACAGATGCAATACACTGTACAGACACAACAGATTGGGCACAAGGTGTCATATCTATCCAAATGTAGAATGGCGTATCAACAACCACATTGTTCCGTGATTGTGCTAAGATGTACTGACAATTTCCCCTGAGCTTGTAATGGAAGTCATCAAACGTTTTGAAGAAGTGATCACCAATGATGGAGCCCCGGCCGTCGCATTCTTGATCTACACAATTCCAGCTGCCACCTTGACAGGTGCTAGAAAAGTTCATATTCATGATTTAATGAGTACAAAAATGTTTAATACTTGTTAATCTTTTGGTGAATTTTACAATAGATAATTAAATATAAACAATTAATTATAATTAACATAATTAACTGAATTCTTGGTTGATTAATGCTTAATTAATACTTAATACTAAAAGCATATATACATCAAAAGTTAGGTGTTCCAACGTTTTTTTTTTTATTTTAACAGTCAACAATGTGTAGTAGCAGCTCAAAACAGTCATAAGCACCATGAATATCATCCCAATATTTTTTTTTAATAATATTAATTACAATATAAAAACTTTAATTTGAAAACTATATTCATGTTACAGACAATGGCACTAAACAATACTTTATATTTTAAAAGAATGTGTTTAGTATAAGTACAGCATTAATTTAGCCTAGCATTTATCCACACAACCTGAGCATCACTATATTACAGTTTTTGCATACAACTATAAATGGGGCAAAGTCAAAACCAAACTGGTCACTCTTTGAAAAAAAAAATATTTTTAGTTATTATTAAAGGGTTAATAAGTAAAATTAGGGCTACAAAATGGTAAAAAAATCACTTAAATCTGACATACAGCTGTTTAAAGAACAATATTTGAGAAATAAGCTTTCAAAGTTCATGATTTCAGGCATTTCTTAGGCAGAAACCATCACCAAATTGTAAAAATTGTTGTGTTAACATTGAAAATGGGGAAAACAACAACACAGTTGTTTAATGCGATAAAATATATTCTAAAAATGTTGACATTCCAGCATTATCTCTGAAACATGAAGGGAATGGTTTGGCTCATCTTTGCCACAAATACACATACTAAAAAGCATAATGATGAAAATAACAATTGGGGTAAATTTCATTATGCCCTTTTTGTCAAACTTGAATTTCAATTTTTAAAATGTCATAATTCATACCAGCTTCGACATTCACTATCACGCACAGTATCTACTGGATAGAGTTCGTCATTATGTAAGCATGGGCATTCAGGACGTGATACACAACTCTGACCATCAAACAGAGTCCCTAAAATATAATTATTGGGAAAAATTCATTGGTTAAAAAAATAATCATTATTACTGAGCTAAGCTGCTCTCTCAGCTAAAGAGATATTTGTCATTTTCAGGGACAATATGTGAGGTCTCACCACGAAATGAGATGCATCGTTGGTGAAATCCTTTGAGATAATCACAAAAATAGGTCAAAGTCAAAATGTTACACAATTTTGATTTTAATGTTTTTGAATAACTTGATATTTATATTTAATGATTGTATACTTTGTAAGTGAATTTTCCTACTAAAACAGTGTTCTCTGTGCATATTCTGTAATTCTAGTCCTATTATTTGTACAGGTTAGTTGATCTTGGAAGCCGATTTTCTCAAAATGTGGTTCTCTTACACATAATATTTAAATGCTCACATCTCTGGATGAAGCCATCCAAAGACCAAATTAAAGCTTATAATGTGATCTACCTAAATATAATATAAAATCAATTTTTGATATTCTAACATTGAGAGTCATTTTCTAGCCTCACATATATCTTTAAGAAGAATAAATTACAATTTGTGGCATACCTAGTGGGCAGATGCAACCATCAACACAGAACTCATCACATTCTGCTTCAAAATCTGCATTCTCACAAACGCGGGGACATGCTGAGCTGCATTCACTGTAGACCATGCCATTGTCACAAGTTAGATCTGAGAAATTAAACACAGTATATAAAAAGAAAATAGATCAAGCTAAAAAAGAAAAACAATTACAGTATACTAATAATTAATGTTTATGAGTGCAACGCGAAGAATATTTTCATGAGTTGAAAGATTGACTGTTCCATTCGACGAAGCGGAGTCAAGTAGCAAATAGAAAACATTCATTATAAACAATCATTAACAAACCTAAAATAAATTCTTGTCATTTGATATTTTATGGAAAAAATCTACCTTTTTTTCTGAATGGAAATTCTTGTCATTTGATATTTTATAAAAAGAAATGTACCCTTTTTTTAATGGAACAGTCCAGTATCTTTTTAACCAATCAAAAAAGATTGTATTAGGTTGAAGCTATTCTATCTATCCTATGCACCGTGCAATGGAGCAAAACGGATGGAACAAAATGAATGGATGGAAGAAAAAAATAGTAGGTTGCTAACCGGTGTAAAATAGGCCGCACCCCGAATTTCAGGATCCAATTTATTGACTTTCCACATCGGAATATATGGCATATTATGTGAGTGACATATTTAACTGATATTTTAATGAAAGTTTACACAAATTTTGTGCCCATAAGATTTTTAAAATTTGCTATCAGTCCCGGTCACCAAATGTACTAGTCATCCCCGGCTAGCGCCGACCGCCGTGGCTACAATGCTGTTTTGCATACTTGATACTCTGGTAGTCATATTGTAGCACAGTTTAGTTTACCTTCTAGTACAAGTTAAGAGAGTCACCCTCTTTAAATATGGTTAGAAAATTCCTTTTCTCTTCTGATTTTATTTTTATTGTTTCTTTGTTTGGCTAATTAACAAATATAAAAAAAAAAAATACCAAAAGACTGGAAGAATATAATTGGGTAGGTTCGTACTATTTTGTATTAATTGTATTTGACTGCTTTTTAAAAAATCAACTAATTGTGGGTAACAGTGTAGCAACAAGAATGTGTTATTACTTATCAAAGAAACCAAGAATGACGTACCACAGAATGTTTCTGATCTCCAATTCAAGACGATGTTTTTCTGTGCACAGGCCCGGGAGTACTGAGTCATCGATTCACATTCACAGACCTCTCCACTACGGATGTCACAATTACACATGTGGTACATACACAAGCCATGATACGCTTCAGGATCAACATCATTATGGCAGGCCTCGAACACTTCTGAATAGATGTAATTGCAACGTTCCCTGGCCTGTCAAAAATTCAATCACAATACTTCAAATAAGTTTGCCATTAATGTGAACAAACCTGATCATATAAGAAAGAATTTAAATCATATACTGTGTGAAGAATTTAAATCATATATTATGAAGAATTTAAATCATATACTATGAAGAATTTAAATCATATACTATGAAGAATTTAAATCATATACTGTGTGAAGAATTTAAATCATACTACAAAGAATTTAAATCATATACTATGAAGAATTTAAATCATATACTGTGTGAAGAATTTAAATCATACTACAAAGAATTTAAATCATATATTATGAAGAATTTAAATCATATACTGTGTGAAGAATTTTAAATCATAAACTACAATGAATTTAAATCATACACTATGAAGAATTTAAATCATATACAATGTGAAGAATATAAATCATATACTGTGCGAAGAATTTAAATCATATACTATGAGGAATTTTAAATCATATACTGTGTGAAGAATTTAAATCATATACTATGAAGAATTTAAATCATATACTACAAAGAATTTAAATCATATACAGTGTGCGGAATTTAAATCATACTACAAAGAATTTAAATCATATACTATGAAGAATTTAAATCATATACTGTGTGAAGAATTTTAAATCATAAACTACAAAGAATTTAAATCATACACTATGAAGAATTTAAATCATATACAATGTGAAGACTATAAATCATATACTGTGTGAAGAATTTAAATCATATACTATGAGGAATTTAAATCATATACTATGAAGAATTTAAATCATATACTACAAAGAATTTTAATCATATACAGTGTGCGGAATTTAAATCATACTACAAAGAATTTAAATCATATACTATGAGGAATTTAAATCATATACTGTGTGAAGAATTTTAAATCATAAACTACAAAGAATTTAAATCATACACTATGAAGAATTTAAATCATATACAATGTGAAGACTATAAATCATATACTGTGTGAAGAATTTAAATCATATACTATGAGGAATTTAAATCATATACTATGAAGAATTTAAATCATATACTACAAAGAATTTTAATCATATACAGTGTGCGGAATTTAAATCATACTACAAAGAATTTAAATCATATACTATGAGGAATTTAAATCATATACTATGAAGAATTTAAATCATATACTATAAAGAATTTAAATCATATACTACAAAGAATTTAAATATTTTACTAGAAGATTGGTATAAAACTAGAATAAAACATTGACCATACCACATTCATGGCTTCTTGGTCAGACTCTATTGCATCGCAAGTGTGTGTCTGATCAAGTGGTACGTCTGCACATTCAGTACGTGTTCCACTTTTCATGCGGTTACCAAACTCAGCATCACTATTTGCCATAGAGCCGGTAAATGGATACATCACCAAGTCATTTTCAGATTCACCATCAAAGTTTCCACAAAGGCCACAAACATTATCATTGTAGATCTCTGGCATGTGCACATATACACTTGCACGTCCATCAAATGAGACCTTAATACCTGAAAGAAATACGCTAATTTGTGTCACATAATATGGTAATAGTAAAGTCTTTTGCTTTTAAAGACCTTGTTCTTCAGATAAAACTTTAAGCCGTTGAATCTGGGTGCATAATACATGCAACAAGAACAGAAACTCAGTACAGTATTCCTACAGTACAGACACTGCATTCTAATCGCTGCAGGACCCAGGGCCTAATACCAGCTTTACATTCACATCAGTAAGTTTAATTAATGTTTACATGTCACATGGGTATGTCACAAGATTTTTTACATATTTTCACCATAAAATTGCAAAAAAACTTTGTAAGATAACTAACAGGGCTAGCACATTGAGTAAGATAAATATATTAGAATGTATGATGGTGATAATGATGGTGGTGATGTTGATGTTGGTGGTGATGATGTCGATGATAATGATGATGACGATGATGATGGTGACAATGATGGTGATGATGATTATGATGAAGATTATGATGATGATGATGATGGTGATGATGGTGATAGTGATGATGATGATGATGATGGTAATGATGATGATATTTTGATAATGATGATGATGACGATGATAATAATGATAATGATGATAATGATGATAATGATAATGAAAAATGAATCAATATGTAAATGCCTACACAATAATATTATAATTTCAACTTTTAAAATCATT
Source organism: Anneissia japonica (assembly GCF_011630105.1). NCBI lineage: Eukaryota > Metazoa > Echinodermata > Crinoidea > Comatulida > Comatulidae > Anneissia > Anneissia japonica. The sequence goes on from NW_022686322.1 coordinate 4,483,783, forward strand.
TCCATTGGATTTGCATAAAATATCATTCTTGAAATACTAACCATTAATTCCTTGGTAGATCAAGTAAACGCCAAGGGATTCGATACTCATTCCATCTTCACTGTGGGGAACACGAACCTGTACGGCATCACGGTGAAGCACCTTGCCTGGATACATGGTGTACAGCACTCCTTCATGACTGTGTGAAGATACCATGAAGATTATATATCATGCTATATAATATTGTGCAATATGCATAAATTTTAATACAGATATCACATGATAACCTTAATCAGCATCATCACTACAATAATCATGATCACAGTTACCACCATTACCTCCAACCAAACAAAAATAATCATTACCAATACACATTCAACAAGGCTTACCTACACCCAGTCACATGACATATAGTGGGTATAACTATGCAGAACTTAAGTGAGATCGGTGTGAAGTATAGGAAAAGGTAATGTTATGGTTGGAAAACAACAGCCCACTATTAACGTGAGAATAACTGTCAATGAAAGGCACTGCAATTGTTCAAAATAGTGTTTATTTACTTATGCTAGCATTCTCTAGGTTTGTATGTTTTGGAATTTATGTGATTCTTCGTAAACCTTAGCTGGCTTAGAAATCGTACGTGGAAAAAATCGCAGTTTGCGGATCAAAGACTCTCATGCATACCTAAACAGACCGTACATATCATCAGGGGCCTAGGCCTAACATTTCTCAAAAAATCTCAATGTTTGGGGCCAGTATCGGTTTAACCTTTAAACCGAATTTACTTCCAGGGCTGTTGCCTCTTTCATTGTTTATATGTTAATTGCTATTAGTTATACAGTTATTCTGATATTATTATTGCTCAATTTAATTATTTTCTACTGTATGTATATATATATATATATATATATCAAAGAAAGATGAAAGAAATAAATGTTGCTGAAATGAAAAGTATCTTTTGCAGCGTTAGCAAACCATTAAAGCAAAAGTTCAATTTCCAATCAATACATCAAATTAGTCACCAAAGCAAGCTGTTACAGTTGGTATAACATCAAAACAAACTGCTAGGTAGCAGTTTTTAACACAATAATAAGCCTCCACTCAAGTAAAATTTTAAAACTCCTTGAACTTACTTATTTGTACATTTTATCGTAAAATAACTTATCAAAAAGCCCTGGAAAATATTTCTTTTATAAACGTCAGCCTTTTGACCCGTTAGATTTGAGATGGAGTGAAATAAACAGATGGAAAACTTGAACATGTTTGCATAGCTTCGTCACATGAACACAGGGCTAGCCCCAGACTAGAGTCACATAAACAACGTTCTTTTGACTCATTGGCCATCGAAGTCAACAGAAACATCTTATTCTACAATTCAGCAATTTAGGTTTGTCCAATATTACATACAGAAATTCCAACAAAATGACTTGGTGACAGTATTTAAGCTGAATGTGTACCTCTAAATCAACAGCGATCACCTTAGCCAGCACTGGATGCGGCGAGTCCCGCGAGCGATAGGCCTATGACCCCTAGAAGGCCTCTCAAAACTCTTCATATTTTTAGTCTTCATGGAAATTTAAATCAAATCAACCTTAGTCTCATGAATCTATGATTCATTCAAAATGTATACGTTGTTATAAAAAGTATCTCTATACTAAACTTCGCTACATTTTAGACGATTTAATATACACCACTTTCGACTCCACTCAATGCATTAGCATAGCTCTTTTGCCAATGTTTACAAATTCATACCCACTCGGTGAAATCGCGATGATGTCACCTTTGGTGACAAATTCGGTCTATTTTGTATAGTTTACATGGTTTATAGTTTGTATGGTTTACTATCATTCCATCCATCATTATTCAACATCAAATACGTGCTTTACAGCAGAAACACTCTGAAGAAGCCACACATTTTTGTATTACCAAACGTCACTCATGCTGCCTGTTTACAATTTGCACACACTATACATCACATGAACAACCTAGCGGAATCGGTGTATTCAACCATATTTATTATTTCTGACTTAGCCTATTTTGTACAACTATGTTTACTGACCGAATGTGAACAGCATAACGACAGACATTTCCAGCAACATCACAATCATAATCAGTCACAATATCAACTCCAAAGCTTTCTGGATCGTTGTCGCACATGGAAACCATCGTGTAAGTACATTTGCCCGGAAAGATAATGACACGACCGTCAAATGTCTTGTAGTGGGAGTTGCAGCAGGCAGAGCAAATACCGCCTGTTAAGTAAAAAATAATAATAATTTCATTAGTAGAAATATTAACTAAATAATAATAATAATAATAATAATAATAATAATTATAATAATAATAATAATAATAATAATAATAATAATAATAATATTATAGTAATGCCACCATTATATATAACATTCCACAGAAAAATGCCTCAAACATCAAATATCCTGTCCATTGTCATGGTCTGCCGTTAACATCATACTGTATATTAGAACAACAAAAAAAATAAAAAAGAACACAGTGTTTGTGTTTAGTTAGTAAACATTTTCGTTTATTTTTTACCATTTCATTATAAATTTTAGCTAGTAAACCTATTTATTATTTTTATATCATTTTATTTTTTTATTTAATTCAATAATATTTTGTTGGGGAGGGGGGCAGTAGTGATCTAATCTGATGTGCCTATATTATACAGTCATGATGTGATGTCATCATGACCATATTTAGGTATGTCACATACTTTGGCAAATAAAATTTGGTAGTCTGGAGATATCATGATCAAAACGCACTATAAAATTATTATTAACGTTGTCATTATTACACACACAAAAATAATATTAAAATAAAATCGTTTAAATTGCTTACTTTGTAATTGTATACTTCATTGAATTAAATTAAGAATTAGAACATGAAAATATTATCTTCACTAATTAACAAATGGATAAAATATCTACACTCTCTGCATAGAACATAAACATTAGCTGGTAATCAATTAAAGTTATTTGGAGTAAAACGTCTGAAAATCAGCAAAAAAAAAAGTTTTTTTGAGAGCGGCGCTTATAAGAAAATATTAGCTGGACACTTTCCATGCCCGTTCCCATTTCACCTATCTCATGTATTCCAAATAGTTCAGTAGGCCTATCGTAGGTCCTACGTCATTGTAAATAAACATTTATAAAGAACTGTTGTTTCAGTGTGTTATATATATATTTTAACACTGTATACATTGTATTTAAAACCCTGTTTCTCGAAGAGTTTCATTACACACGAGGTAATATTACTCTTGATTGAAGCGTTGCGGTGCATATTTGAGACTGTGGCGCTTAGCTAAAATAATGAGGTTAGGTGCAGCACTTATTCAAGAGTGGTGCTTATTTGAGCATTTACAGTACTTTCTTGGTCCATTTTTGTTTTCACGAGCATATAGTTCCTCAAAATATGCGGTCTATAAGTCATTATTATTTTAAGATAATCAGCATAGTAAAGTGATTTAATGTTTTCATAAATTTTTTTCAAATTTTTATAGACAATGTGAAATTCTTCTGCCCACTTACAAGACATATATCACACAATATATCACTTATTCAATCACTTACTTGGCATGCTCATGTTGAAGATTCCACGTCCGTCATTAGCTGAATCAGCTATACAAGATCAAACAAAAAATATATTTATGAAAAACACATATAATTTGTATCTTATTGCAACTGCAATGACTACCACAGGTCAGAGCATCAGACAATCATTTGGGTTTTAAAATCGGCTGCATTTCATTGTATATGGTAATTTTATAGGGAGTTACTATTTAAGTTTTAATAATACTTACAATCGACCAATCAGAACTGGGTCCAGAATACAAGCTTGTCCTACAAACATGTGCTGTCCCTCAAATGCACATCATACAGTTACAATGTCATTCCGTGGGAGCTTAGCCACAATATCAAAGAGACAGGACTTAAGGTCCATTAACTGTTAAATCACATGACTTTATAGCCACCTGAACTTTATTAACTTTATTATTTTATATATAAATCAAATTATATCTGAAGATGGGCTATGCTGGAAAAATGTATGAATGAATCTCACTAAAGCAGATTACACCTTTGACTTTGATATAAATTAATTAATGTAGAGACATTGAATAAAAAATGCACACATACTGTACTACTATTTGATAATATTTTAAAATCTGAAAACTGAAAGTTACAATTTTGTTACATTTTTTACAACATTTTTATAACCTCTACTGTTTATAGGTTGCCTAGTATACAGCATAGGTTTAAGCATGGCTGAACAAATTGTTAAACTTACATGTGTCACAGATGGCCCCTGAAAAGCCAGCCTCACATATACAGAAGTTTGGTGCCGTGCAGACTCCATTTTGACATTCAGGATCACAAATGGCTAAACAATAAACATAACATTCGTCAAATTATTTATTCAACAAAGTACATATTACCATAATGTTTACACAAAAAATTAATGATTTGTCTTATTACACAGTTAAGAACCAAAGAATCCACTGATGATTATACGTAAATAAAATATGAGTATGGCGACTCCGAAAAATGACAGACAAGAGGCCATAGTTGATTCTATGTTTCGTTCTTTATTGGAACATTCAGTTAATTTAATTTTATCATTATCTTGCTCAGTATATTTGAAATTTTTTATAATTCATATTTTAATTTTTTTAAATTTTTGCAATGCTGACTTTTATTATGTTATTACTATTATATATTATTATTACTACTACTATAATTATTATTATTATTACCTCCGCAAGGATATATTTTCATCGAATTTTGTATGTTTGTGGGTTTCTTAGCAACATGTTGCCTACAGGTCCACGTGCCTCATATCTTCACAAATGATTTCTGACATTGAAGGCAAGGTTCCTTTTTATTTTAGTGACGAAGAGTAAGGTGTGGATGTGGGACCCCAAGTAATTATCTCAAAAACTGACCTACTGATCAGTATGAAACTTTTAAGAAGATCTAACCGAGTTACAAGAAAAATAATATTAAATTTTGGTGACAATCCTGATTCTGGTATCAATCTGGAGGGGTGGGGGGTCATTTAAATGCTAACTGATTTTAATAGATCTGAATGAAACTTTCTAGAATGGTTTGTCATGTTAAAAAAAAGAAATTATTAAATCTTGTGATGATATAAAGTATAACGTGGATATGAGGACCATTTAAAGAAAAATTCCCATACCTAGATTGTAAAAAAAAATGATAAATGCATCTGAAAAAAATTTCTAGAAAGGTTTCTCATGGCCAAGGAAAAAGTATGCAACTTTGTTGATGTTCCGGAGTAGTGTGTGCATGTGGAAACACTTAAAATGGACCGTCCCAGACAAAAATATCTTAAAAACTGATCAATGGATCTGAATGAAAATTTCTATGAATAGTTTTTCATGATCCAAGGAACAATGATTGAAGAGTCTCAATGGCACATAACTAAAAACACATTTGGGTCTATTTTGATATACGATGTACGCTTGGTTTGAATACCGGTGGCGTTTCTGATTCTGTATTCATTATTTTTTTTTCCTAAAAGAAAAAGATGCATGTGAAATTTAAACTCGGGAGAATTGCGGGTGAAGGTATACACTCTCGGAGTGTGCTCCAGCTATTATTATAATCGTTATTGTCAACGTTATTAGTATTTTATTACTATAAGAAGGAAAATGGAGGTTGATTGTCTAAGTTTTGTTAAATGGACTGGAAAAGTAAAAAAATGTCAACCTTACAAATAAGTTGGGAATTTCAAGATGCTCCTCTCTTAGTTTTATAAGCATTTGAAAGAACACTCAGCAACTGATCAACTGCACATATTAATCTATTTGGAAAGTATGTGTTACATACTCACCTTCTTCGCAGGTGGGCCCTCCCCAGCCCTCTACACAGGCGCAAGTACTCCCCGCGCCACAAGTTCCGCCATTTGCACAGGGAACTTCGCATGTATAAATCTCTGCAAAAAAGACAACATTAACATGGTTTCAATTTATCTCAAAGCCGAGATAACTATTCTTAAATCATCAACATGGAAGATTGGTGAAACTGTAACACTCTAGTTTCTTTGTGAGGAATCAGTAAGTTTGATGATCATTTGGAAAAGAGACAAAATTATTTATCTATTAATATGTGTGTATAAAATAGGTATATGATAATAAATTTCACTTTTACTAAAATATTAAAAATATATGGATGTATTCACTTAGAAAGAAGATTATAAAAATAATAATTTATACCCTGTAAATACGTAAGTATATAATTCAGTAACCTGCTCAATAAATCACAGTAAAAAGTGGAGGTAAAAAATAGGAGAGTGCTGCAAGATGCGAACCAATAAACTTGCCATATCATGTTGTTCACTTAATGCAGAATGGCCGTCACTATGCGAATATGTAAAATTAATGTGTAGAGCGGTGAAAAAATATATAATACATAAAAATACATACGCTCTGTACAGTCATCACCAGTTAGACCCTCTGGACATAGACACCTATTAGGAGCAACACACACAGCGTCATTTTGGCAACTGGGGGTACAAATTGGAATGTCACAAATTTCCCCGCTGTAGCCCGATTCACATTCACATGTACCTCCACTACATGAACCATTCACACATGGTGGATTGCACACAGCTGTAAATAAATGGAAATTGATTGTACAATTCAGATGAAATAACATGGCTTAGACCAATATATCGATATAGTCATATTCACCCTGTATCATCAGGGCTTTAAACTGTTAACCGAAAATGCTTCACTTTGCTTCACGTATATTCTCACATATAAAACAAGGCTTAAAATAGCAAATTACGTTGGAAAAACAACGGGTCATCTCATATGTGCAACACATACAAATTTTTTATTTTTAAATCATGTTTGTCTTACAGGATATGTGCAGATTGTCTGTAACACATGAATTTACTACTGAATTGAAGCTAACATGAATGAACGCAATTAATGTAAGGAAGTATAGATGTTGAGGAACATTTAAAAGCCAATGAAATGGTATTATTTTTTGGAAGATAAACCCTGAATCAGCTAGGTTTTTAGCCAGCTAGATGCAACAAGAATATAAAAGCAGCAAAAAGAGAGAGGGTTGTCTTATCAGGGGCGAATCCAGAGAATTTTTGACGAGGGGGGGTGTTCACGTTCATGCTGCCACGCCCACCTCAGCCCCACCATGGTTGGTGCAAATAAGTGGTAAATAATCGAGCTCTTCTTTCACCCACTGCTGGATTGCACTGAACTCATGGGTGCACTCCCTTTTTCCTCTTTCCTCTCTTTAACTCATGGCCCTCCGCTGGATCCGCCACTGCTTATACGCCGACATACAAAAATCATTTCAAACTCAGTGGGGGTCGACATACGCGGATTGCCTTACATGCGAGCATATACGGTAGCTGAATACTGCTCTCACCTTCTTCACAGGAACTGCCAACATAACCAGTGTTCTCACAGTTGCATGAACCTGGGGCTTCACACACACCTCCATTTGCACAAAGTGGCGAACAGACAGCTGTAAATTGATAAGAGATCAGTATAACTACATTTATGAAAGCAAATATATAAACAAATTAAACAGATGCACTGATTATGTTTAAATAACACAGAACGAACATTACTCTGAATAATGAGAGGAAGGCCATGATTCAATGTTTCGACCTTTATAATGGGTCATCTTCAAGAGTGAGAAAACTTTGACAGTGATTACAAAAAATGCTACAATATGCAAATGAGGGGATTAACAAAGTGAGTACAACAATTTTAATTATTAGAGAGGAAATAAAGTTGGGTTATTTTAACTCTGTTGATGCTTTGAGATCGGTTTAAGGCATTATATTGTAGTGTTGGAATATATTGGGGATTTGTAATTAACAAGGAAATCGTCCTTAATCGTGCAAAATTTTGAAGTTCTACAATATATTGAAAATCATCACAAGACTCAATATGATTGTGAATAACGCTGTTAGAGATTGTAGAGAGTTCAGATACTCTAGTTGTAAGGCATCTGCCTGTCTTACCAATATAGTCACATTCACAGCCAGGGCATTTAAGAAAACATATTATTTAAACTATTATTTTGCTGTGTTTTTAATACTCGTTTTTTAGGAGGGTGATAATGGATGGTGGACAGGAAGATTATAAAGTTGTATTTGTGCTTGAAGATCAAACTTATTGACCAATCTTTTTTAATAAGGAGATTTCGATTGCACGACTATGGTAGGACGTAGAACATAATGACATCACTAAAAGTTATCTGCACATGCAAGAATGTTAAGTTCTCCTCATCGCGTGGATTCTAGAATGCAACTTGGGTAAATCTATGTACGCAGAGAACGTAGGACGCTCGGTAGGACGGTCACGCATGAGCGATTCCGTTCCAGCGTCGCAATGTCGCGCAAATCAAAAGCTCCCTATAACTAAAGCTGGGCACTAACTGGAATTATAATGTACTGAATAATTAAGTATTCATTATGTAAATGACTAATTAGCATAATCACAACATGTACCAATACAATAGGCTTCATTTTTTTTAATGTCTTCTTGCATTCTGCCAAGTTTAAAACCAATCAGACTTACCAAACTCATCTTACCATCATGGTGATGAAAAATTGACAACAATCAATCCCATGGACAATGAAAAAAAAGGTTGAACAACATAGGAAAAACAATAGTCCAAGGCTCTGCCACCGGGACTAATATAGATATTGTATGTATAATACAAATAATATACAATATAATAATAATAAAATAATGATGATAATACTAAAAACAATAATAATAAATTAAAACATAGACTTAATACAAATTTTTAAAATAAATAAAAATAATAATAATAATAATAATAATAATAATAATAATAATAATAATAATAATATAATATTGAGTTGCATTTAATATAGGCCATTAAACAATCATATCCTCATAACCACAATGTTCACGATCTGGGTCTTCATAAGCGCGTCTACACATGGTTTTGATCAAACAATGTATGAATGTTAAAATAATGCTTACGTGAGTCACAGTCATCACCCTCCCAGCCATCACAGCACACACGTGTTGTTACATTACGTGTGACGGTGTCAGTACCGTTTACTTGAACTGCCACTTCCCTAAAACAAAAGTATAAACTTAGATTGTGTATTTGACCTCTAACCTGAAACCACTTGTGGACCTTTTATGATTGGTCAGTTGTTCAATCAGTCAAAGCTAAAATGACTATTAATTATAATACGGTAGCTATTGTGTGAAGGCATGATAATAATGTTATATTACATCCATATGTGGCAAAGACAAGCCAAACCAGTCACTCGTCGCAAATCCTGTTAAGAGATAATGACTAAAACATCCTGGGATTTCAAAATTTTTGAAATCTATTTAATTGCACTAAACTTTTATATATCATGCTTTGTTTTTATTTTCCACATTTGCAAGTGAAACAACAATTTTTAATAATTTGGGGATGATTTCTGCCTGAAACCCTAAACTTTAAAGTCTGATTTCTCAAATACTGTTCTTTAAACAGCTTATGTTTAAATTCCTGTAACTTCATAATGAAATGTTGGACTTAAATGATTCTTTTACCATTTTATAGCTCTCATCAAAAATTGATTTTTGCAATGAGTGACTGGTTTGGCTTGTCTTTGCCACATATATATTGGGCAAATCAGGGGAATGTGTGAAATGTTGAAAACTACCATAGTTACCTCGAAACTGTGCAACGACCGCCGCCAATTTCATTAAGGTCAGAATCACTGCTAAGTGCATCGTTGCAATTGATTTGAACAGTTTGCATTCTCAACTCTGTGGATACTTGATTCACAGGCTCAAGTACTTGAGTGACTTCATCACAAAAATGGCCATCCACATCTTCTACTGGAACAGATTCTTGAGAACTACAAATTCATTGCAACCAATTAATCACTTTTTTCATTGTCATTTCATTCTCACCGTCGGGGAGAAAAACCACAATTCGTTGGGGAGAAGAAAAAAATTGTAATTACATTCTACATAAAATTCATTAAATAAGCCTTTGAATTAACCCCAAATTTGTCATTTTTGGAGGCTTAACCACCCTGGAAAACACCCAATTTCCTCTCTCAAGGACCTTGGCCGAAACCTGCAGGACTAACATTTAGGGGTTAGGGTTGCATATATAAACAATACACATACAAATCTTACTCACAGGCGAATTATTTTTCTCCCCCCCCCACCAATAGATGTGGGGGGGGGGTGTCAGACTGTCAAGTAAGGCCTGTGCGGGGAATATATTCATGCAAACATTGTCTGAAATGTGTCCGCGCATTTCGCAAAATAAAGGCTTATTTCCACGCAAATTTTGCTGAAAATTAGGTTTCACTATATCTCAACATATAAACAAACAATGTATTATGCAGTAAATTAGGATTTTGGGCACCTATAATCCTTGCATTTTTCAACACAAATCTGAGCTTGTTTTGAGGTATCACTGATCCACATAAGAAAACTTTCAAATATACTTTCTTCTTCAAATTCAGCACCCTTTTCTTTAGCCACTAGATTTGAGGCTATGGCACTTTCTATTCAGCAAGTGTTGATGTTTAAGCACTGGATATGGGCCACAGTGATAAGATGCTTTTTTTACTTTTCTGTGTTTTTTCCTTGAATGTTTCTACATTGAATACTATCAGAGTGAAAATTTAATTTTAAATTTAAAAATAGGTTTAGCCTAGGGGTGAAATAAAACAACTGTAGATTTATACTCCGACAATGTTTGGCCAACTGTGGATATATTCCGACAATGTTTGGCTATTATTAGCCTTGCTAAGTACATTCAAAAGGATAGGCCCGGGCCTGAACAGAAAAATGTCTTTGCTGAGCTACGTAGTCTGGAGAAAATCAGGGCCCCACGGCCTATGACGCGGCCTCACGCCTACCGTACCTTTAATAAAGTTATGTTAAACAAATCCCTCCTTCTTGATTGTGGAAGCTAGCTATAGGATAGGCCTAGGCCCTATGCCCTAGCCTCGGCCTAGATCCTACCCTAGGCCTAGGTAGGCAAACTAGAATAGGCCTAGGTTACACAAAGCCGCGTTTCATGATGCTGCTATTATACATCGACGTTAGAATTGTACTTACTACAAGCACTAATGTCAATGGAACGCACATCATTTTCAATACGGTACCAATACAGTAATTAATTTGCTGTACACTAATTTTTTATGTATTATCATATTTATATAAACAACGAGCATTATTCGGATGAACCGCGTTCACTTTTTTGTTATTTTTATTGTGGCTTTTACTCTAGAGGACGACATAACAGAATCATACCTACTGTTGTAATATAGAGAACCCCAATAGTAGAGGACACCTTCGGGACCAACAAAATTTGTCCCCTGGTCCCCTGGATAGGGTTGACCGTAGTGTTAAAAGATTTTCACTCTCTAGTTTTGTGGCCGAAAAAGTGTCCCATTATTAGGGATGTCTCCTTAAATAAGGGTATCCAAGGAGGTGTTCCGTAAAACCTCGACTTGAAGCAGTGCTATCCATTCTTGAAATGGGGTGCAGATGGGGGAAGTAAAGGTGAAGTTGGGGAAGGTGAAGTGGTGGGGGAGCTTTAATACACTCCAAGCGGATACAGACTGATGTTACAGTGGCCCTATTTATTGTTTTTAGTAGTAATTCCCCAAAATTATCTCCCCCCCTCCCCCCACCCCTAGCTGCACCCCCTTACTTCGCAAAGCATCGAAACTGAGGAGCCAATTGGAAAATAAATCCAATGCCGGGCTTCTATTCCAGTATTTACGGCGCCGTTTGGGGATATTCCCAAATAAAGAGCTCATTTTGTCGTGACAGTCACATGTATGGTCGTACTCCATTAAATTTTACGACGGGGATACAATTTGTTCGACATCCGGACCAAAGTCACTGAATCCTCGGTTGGGTCCCAGAATAATGTCTGGTGGTGTTCATAAAGAGATTGTTAGGCCTTCCAAAATTGTACATTTAGACAACATTAAGGATTGGATCAATAACTGTGATTAGATCGCCAAATTAATATTTAGGCTTTTACGACCTCGTCGTGGCGTCAGACGACGGGGGTCCAGGAGTGTCCAACAGTTAAAAAACAATACCCCTGCCCCGCCCCCCTCCCTCACTCCCGGCTCCGCCATTGACCGATGAGTCCATTATGAAGAATCAAGAATTACTATTAGGAGGTCCTATTGTCATCGGTTTAAATATGGAACGACTATTGCTAGAACTTTTTTTATATGTAGGTGCCTAGTTTCGTCGCGGCAAATAAGAGAAGGTTTTAGGTCTCGAAACCAATTATTGTAAGCTTAAATATTATATATATATTAGCATTGGTTCATCAAGACTGTGTTAAAGTTAAATGAAGAAAATCTTGGTATTTTATTGGTTAAAAGAAAAATCTGAATTTTCAGCACACTCAAGGCTTGGAGAGCATCGGAAAGAATGTTGGGGCTGATAAAAGATGATTCAAATTTCGAGATGGTAATGGGTTCTTACGTCTCTATTCGGCGGCATGAGTAGCCAACGGTGCCTGATGAGGTGGAATTTAAACAAGACTGACTTACTTGAATATATCAACGGCGCACTCTACAAGATTGATTTAGATTTTAGAAATAAAGTTTATATACAAAAACTAAGGCTCTTAAGTACACTCAAAATTATAGGTCCGGGCCTGAACAGAAAAATGTCTGCTTGAGCTAAGTAGTCTGGAGAAAATCAGGGCCCCACGGCCTATGACGCGGCCTCACGCCTACCGTACCTTTAATAAAGTTATGTTAAACAAATCCCTCCTTCTTGATTGTGGAAGCTAGCTAGGATAGGCCTATGCCCAGCCTCGGCCTAATCCTATAGCTAGGCCTCTAGATAGGCAAACTAGAATAGGCCTAGGTTAGGCCTACCACAAAGCCGTTTCATGATGCTGCTATTATACATCGACAACATTAAGGATTGGATCAAGTATTTAACTGTGATTAGATCGCCAAATTAATATTTAGGCTTTTTACGACCTCGTCGTGGCGTCAGACGACGGGGGTCCAGGAGTGTTCAAAATTTAAAACAATACCCCTTCCCCTCCCCCTCCCCCTCACTCCCGGCTCCGCCATTGACCGATGAGTCCATTATGAAGAATCAAGAATTACTACTAGGCCTAGGTCCTATATTGTCATCGGTTTAAACATGGAACGACTATTGCTAAAACTTTTTTTATACGTAGGTGCCTCGTTTCGTCGCGGCAAATAAGAGAAGGTTTTAGGTCTCGAAACCAATTATTGTAAGCTTAAATATTATATACCCGTATATATTAGAATTGGTTCATCAAGACTGTGTTAAAGTTAAATGAAGAAAATCTTGGTATTTTATTGGTTAAAAGAAAAATCTGAATTTTCAGCACACTCAAGGCTTGGAGAGCATCGGAAAGAATGTTGGGGCTGATAAAAGATGATTCAAATTTCGAGATGGTAATGGGTTCTTACGTCTCTATTCGGCGGCATGAGTAGCCAACGGTGCCTGATGAGGTGGAATTTAAACAAGACTGACTTACTTGAATATATCAACGGCGCACTCTACAAGATTGATTTAGATTTTAGAAATAAAGTTTATATACAAAAACTAAGGCTCTAAATTTGTTATGGGGAAAAAGCGAATGTCATTCAGACATTTTAAAGATTGTCATGGTATTGATCTATTGGAGCGCGAGGAATTCACAACACTTGAATGTTTCAAAATAGAAGCCATCCATAGCCTATATATATTGTATATTAACAAAAAACAAAAATTAAATAAGAAATGACATTTGCGATACGAGTTATTGATGACCGGAACTTCCTTCCTTGTGGTGTGGTATGTCAAATTCTGTGAATTATTTTAGTGCGGGTTCCGAAAATGTCTTGACTGGTCATCACTTAAGGTTTATATCCTATAAACTGAAGATGTTTTGAGCAAAATTCTCGATCCAAAGTCACCAAAAAGTCAAGGTAGGCCTATTTAACATAAAATTAATTAAACAAGCATCGCTAGCCTTCCTGTTTTCATCTGTTAAAACGACGAGCCTTTGACCGTTCATTGGCTAACTATCGTTCTTTATTCATGTTTTTCCTCCTAAAATATTTAACGAATAAATAAATACTGTAGTGGATGTTTTAGATTGAAAAATGCAATACGTAATGCAAAACCAATACGTATCTCATACAGCACATTTATGTTATCTCGCATTGTTGCTGACGGCAACCCCTGGACCGTTTGATGTCAAATTAATAAATGAAAATGAAATTGAGATTACTTACCTAGCCAAGTAAAGAAGACTGAGGACTAACGTCCAGAAAAACGCCTTCGGCGTCATTCTTGCGTTATTCCTTTTAAATATTGTAGTATTTGATTGACAAAATTAACCTTTCTTTTCAATGCACAATACGAATTAATTATTTTAAAACTGAACTGTGTGGGTTAGAACACAAGCGAAAGGAAACTTGGTTCTGTACCCTTATTACGCGAAGGGCCAGTTTATATAGTGTCATCGATTCATATAGAAAAACTAGAAAACTTGCTTGCTGATTGGTTGAAACTTGAGAAAATGCCTATCGTAAATTATTAAACGTATTTTCATTGGCTAAAAATCAATCAGAGCAGTTGTTTTTGCAATGGTAGCTTTGACAGTATTACATTGATTTAGAAGAACAGATGGTTGAGGAAGAAAAAAATCAATAAAATCAATCGTTATTAAGTCTTTAGAGGCTTTATGTTCCAATTTAGTCGAAAATCCAGCTTTGTGTAGGACATTATTATAACCCAGGTATTCAATACAATAATCTGCCTCGCTGAGTAGGGAATTGAGGTATGGCAAAAACCCGTGAAAATCGTTTTTGCTTAATATAGAACCATTATCGATACGGAAATAGGATGTCATAATCAGTATTAAACATCGCCATAATAAAATGAGATGAAACATGACCAACTTGTCCAGTTGCGTTTATCACAAATTATACATACCCGCATACATATATATCGGTAAAAAAAAAAAAAAGAAGGAAGGAAAAATAAATCAACGCCTCGGGGGTTATTTTCGGGCGTCTAGTAAGCAAAACTTTAGCGGGAACAAGCCCCCAGGCCCCCTAGGGTAGTGTTGTCTCGATCGGCCTCACTTTTGGTCCCCTTTCGCCCCCCACCCCCGCCTTTCGGACATCTCTGGATCTGGATCCGCCCCTGTTGACGGTTGAGGCACCTATTTTTCACACTCACATATTCCCTTTTCTTTAAGGTTTAAAATTTAGGCCTATATATAGATTAAAAGGCCAAATTATGATAAACAACAATGATGAAAAACAAAAATGTCTGCATCTTGTTAGCGATAATTATTTGATAAGCAACAGCTAAAAAGTAAATTTAAGTAAACAGCCATAACTAGAACCAGAGCTTTCAGACAATACTAGTCCTTCCTCAGCGGCAAGGCATAAAGTTGTATGAATAAAGGTCTTGATTAGAAACAATAACCTAGGTAGATAGGGCAGTTAGAACATTATTAAATAATAATAATAATAATAATAATAATAATAATAATAATAATAATAATAATAATAATAATAATAAATAATGTATATGCCAAGATTAAATTTGGAATGCCATTGGATCAATTTAGTGTACTGGGATAAGGTTCCTAATAATAATAATAATAATAATAATAATAATAATAATAATAATAATAATAATAATAATAACAATAATAACTGTCTCTTATACACAATAATAATAATAATAATAATAATAATAATAGAGGTAATAATAATACTAATAATAATACTAATAATAATAATAATAATAATAATAATAATAATAATAATAATAATAATAATAATAATAATAATAATAATAATAATAATAATAAATATATGCCAAGATTAAATTTGCTATGCCATTGGATTAATTTAGTGTACTGGGTTCCTAATATTGAGTCCGAAATGTGTGGTGGTTTTAAAAAAAGTTCCCAGTGATTTTTTTTTTTTATCCTTACGATTTTTGTCGCTCCAATTGGCATTATGGTCTATTGTTGCAATCACTTTGAAATTTGAGATTGAATGACCAACTGAATTTAAATGTTCGAACTACTGGTTGATATTTTGATAGCTGATCTATGTTGTGTCATTCCCATTACGAAGAGTGTGTTTTGTTTTTTTTTGTTTCTCAGAAATATTGTTTACCAAATAGGCCTATATGAGAGACTGTAAATGCCATTTTTGGTGAGGCGATTATTGCCTTATCCGGAATATTTGGTTTCTTTGGTTGCTATTGAATGATTGTGTAAAATCAAGCAAGGAGCATATTTTGCGATGAGCCACAAATGTGACTGCCCAAATTATGTCTGTTGCAATTCAATGAAAGGTGTATCCGAAAAAAACAGTGAGACGTTCTGTGGTCTGTAGGATGGGCATACTTCTGAATGATAGAATTTCGACCTAATTTGAACATATTCATTTATATAGATAATTACATGGTAGTAAATCTTCTCTAAATTAAAATAGAGTTAATATTTCAATACGTATATTTTTGTAAATTCTTAATTTATATAATCTTTAAAAAAGCAATTAAAATGTATTGGTGGCAATTATACTTTCAAGTTGGAAAATTTATGTGGTCTAATTTCGTCTGGCTTGATTTGACCATAAAAAATGGACAGGACTGGACAATCTACAGACAAAATAATTTACTCTATTGAATGGCTCGACCCAGTTAGGAGCCCATTGTAGTTTAAATACACGCTCGATTTCATTCGTCCTTTGTTCTTCGTTTTATAAAGCTAAGCTTTATAAAAACAGACAGAGTGCATCTAAACGTGCGACTATCGAGTCGGTTATAAATTGTTAATCGATCGGTCTAATCAATGCGATTTTCTAACCGTATTTTTGCCGATTTCAGCAAAAGTGCATGGAAATTAGATATGAAAAATTATATTATGCAAAAGAAACAGTATGCATCGATAGGCCTATATAAATAATCCTGGATGGATGTTGTTGGCATATGACCAACTTGTGGGTATATGCGAGATTAAGAATACCGTAAATGCTCAAATAAGCGCTGCTCTCAAATAAGCGCTGCTCTCGAAGAAACGACTCACCAAACCTGATTTTTTTTTTAGCTAAGCGCCGCTCTTGATTAAGCGCCACAGCGCTTAATCGAGAGTATATATTACCCTGTGTATAATGGAAAACCTAGAGAAACAAGGTTTAAATACAGTAAAATGTATACATAACACTGTAGGCCTGTGTTTGGCTACACGTGTATGTATGTATATGCAGCATTCCTTCTCTACTCAGACTACCTGTAATTATCTGTGTTCATAATATTTTCATACCATTTTATTGGTATATTTTATTTATATTCTTTTTTATTCATATTTTGTTTATTCTGGTAAAAATTCAGTTGTTTGAATTTATTTTTATGACACTTACGGTTGTAGTTTAAAAATAGTTTTTATAAAATAATTTTAGAAATGCATAATTACAACTGCATCACTTTCAGACAAGCTCCATTTGAACAGGGTGTTTTTGCACATACTTGTCCAATGTTACTAGCATCTCTCGCCATTCAATCGCCTAAAGCGTATCAAAAAACAGTTATAAAGTTAGGCCTAAACAAGGCATTTAATGAAATTTTGACTTTGAATACTTTCTTTCATTCAGTCTTTTTTTATTTTTATTAAAACGACCAAAATTGACATTGCAGCATTGCACTGAATTGCGTCAACTAACAAAAACATAAAGCTAAATAATAAAAAAAAAAGCAACATTAAAATTTACAAAAATCACAAAAAAGACCGTCTGTCTGTTCATTAATACTGTAGTAGATTCTAAAATAATTCATTTCGTTATTTAATTTTTTTTTTATCTGAAAATGAAATACACTCTGTTTTTGAGAGGAACCGTATACAACATAATTTCGACCAACCAGTTGTTATATCCATACCATACCCAGGCCCGTATCCGTGGGGGGGGGGGGAGGTTCATGGTTCGAAAGAACCCCCTCTAGCAAACCCCCCTCTTTTCTGGCGAAAACCCCTCTTTAAATTTCCCAAAAATGTCCTCCAACCCAACTAATGCACTGCAGACCCACCAGGACACAGACATTTTCAAACATATCTACTTTTATAGCATTATTTAGACCCATAAAGCACAAAAATCCTCTTGCTTTGGGGGTTTTACGGACCCCACCGGGGCTTCGACTGTGGACCTCACGCCAAGGAACCCCCCCCCCACCTTGGAAGAACCTGGCTACGGGCCTGATACCCAAGATTATTAAAAGTACTAAGGGTCATGACGGTCTGTCGACGTGGCGTTCTTATCAGCGTGTAAATAAAAGTAAAAGTTTGAATCGTTTGATACGTAGTGGCGTGCCATTGATGTAACGATCGAAAAGAGGCGGTTGACGTACTGACACTCCGTGTGTCCATTACATAAAGTTATTAAAAAGAAAATATAATAATACTGGAGCTCTTATTAGATAAATAAGAGTTGAAATTAACCGACTTAACATCCATGATTTATTTTTTTACACACAACAGGGTAAGAATGTCCATGCCGATATTACAATGACCTTTCGAATTTCCCTGATCATTTAGGACTTAGGTGAATGATGATTGGTTCGGTCGAAAATGTTCTCGGATACCAATTTGCAATTTAAAGAGTACGGTAAATTGTTTTCACCCCAAAACTTTTTTTTTCAATTTATATAATCTTTTAAAGAATTTTGGATATGGTAGGCCTCCTCAGAACACTAATTGGTCTGTAGTTTATAGACCTACACCATCTTTTACAAATCCGACTAGAACCAAGTCCCGTGCTTGCATAAAGTCAGCTAAGCTCTTCTAAGTTACACTCTTTATGAACTTCTAACATAGCAGGTCGAGATCCATGAAAAGTCGTATATAAAGATGTGGGTTACCCACATCTTTATATTTGCACAAGTAATTAAAATTGTTTATTGAGCAGATTAATCACACTGATAAACAATTGTACTACATTCGGCTGATGATAAAATAATAATAATATGTCAAAAACGACAGGGGCTGAAATGAACCTTAACATCGGGGTAACCCCCTACCCTTCCGAAAGATTCAATGGGTTCTTTAAAGTGCACACGAGCCAGATGTATACACTTGACCTCCATTTTAAGTCCTTATCCGAGAAGACTTGGTTCTACCAACCGAACCATGGGCGACGAGCGGCTGGAAGCAGCGGTTCCAGCTAGCGATGCTCCTGTCGACTCGACCCGCCTTAACTTAACTTGCTTGCACTACCACGACAAAAAAAAATATGAATGCTATATACTTGTTTGTCTTGGCCAGACTACCTGGTACAAAACCGTTTACTAAGCTGGATTAACCATGATGCTCTGTTTCCATACAATCGTGAAGCCCCCCGAAAAATCTGACATATTAGGGGTTTCAAAGGCTTATCTAATCGATTTTAGAGTCTACTAATATGTAGAAAATACATGTAATTTTTTTTTCTCCCCGACGAATTCTGCTTTTTCTCCCCGACGGGGAGCAGCTCTCCCCAACGAAGGGGGAGCCGTGCCCTGCCCCCGATTCTCCCCTCTGGCGCCATCCCTGCCGATTGCGTTTCAGACGAATCAGGGTGCGTCGACTTGCTGCCCTGACGTAATTATGAAGGCACCCCGATTCGTCTGTCGGCAAAGTTAAACCAGGTTCAACCTTCCCGACAACTGTCGGCGACTGTCGCAGATAGGGTGAGCGATTCTATGGAAACCGAGCTTTACCTGGGATAAAGCGGATTTATGTTTCAGCCGAATCCACAGTCGTGGTGCTGGTATTGCTCGACGGGGGTTGTTCCAAACTAGAGAAGGAAGGGGGTGGGTGCGATGTCACCAACGTATGGCCGATGTCCCCGACAAGTGCCGATGTTCCTGACGGGGAAATAGGTGATATCCCTGATGGAAAGGTCAATTTTCCCGACGGCAAAGTAGGCTGGAACAGGAGGAACGGCCAACACCACTCAAAGGTTGGTCTAAAGAGCGGAACACCAGGAAACTTCCACAATTAGGGATTTCAAAGGAATTATATAAACAATTTTAGAGATTTTTTTTTCTCCCCGACAAATTTTGCTTTCAGACAAGAGAAAGAGAACTCTTGACACCCCCTCCCCACCATCATTGACGCGAAAATCGGCCTTTCCACCGGGGACATCGCCCCTTCTCCCGTCTAGGACATCGACACCTGTCGGGGACATCGGCCAATCGTCGGTGGCATCGCACCCACCCCCTTCCAACTCTATTTTGGAACATCAAATCCCCGTCGAGCAAATACCTGAGTACCACGACTGTGGATCCGATGTCCCCGACCAAGGGGCGATGTCCCCGATGGAAAGGCCGATTAGTTCCTGACGGCAAAGTGGGCGCATACACATTTTTGGTACAGAATAGTACCGTATACAATGTTTTAATATATTTGATTAATAATATAGCCTATACTTTAAATAATTCATATTGAGTATACTTTACAAAATCTCATTTGATTTAAGATTCAAGATTCAAAATGTCTTTTATTCAATATATGAGTACAAGTTAACGATACATATGGACTTTGTTTTCCAGAGACTATATAGAACGTTAAATACTGCACAGAGTGAACCACAACTGTTTCTAAAACACACAACGAAAACATTTTTCTAAAGCAGGCGCTCACTGCGACGAATCAAACTCCGCTCTCTGTAAGAGGTAGACGACAAAACGCCGTCTGCTTTTGAAACATTCCAGCAGTTTGTTATTAATAATTTGTCAGCACTTTTTATTCAGCAAACGGTGTGAACGTATTTGACTTGTTCGATTTGTTCTTAGTTGTTTAACACAGGGAATAATTGTGCATAAACGGTCAATACTTTTCGTCGATTTAATTAACATACTTTCCCACCTGCAGCTACGGCAGTATGGCGTTCCCGTGGAAGAACCACAGGACCCCCCCCCCTTTCGTTTTGGGATTTATCGATTCATGGAAAGAAATACGTATGCAACTTGCTCAAACTTTGTTTATGTTTGTATACACACGTGTAAGGCCTATTTACTGTAACAACAATGGGAAAAAATTATTACCTTTAATTTTAAAAGAACTTAAAGTCGGGAAAGCTCATTTCCAACCATTTAGAAATCAACATTTTCCCGAGAAGAACCTGAACCTCCCTTTTCTCTTTGGGTTCACTGATTCAATATAATAATTTTCAAGAGGGGATAACCTTGAATTTTGAAGAATTTAAAGTAATTAAAAGACACCTCAGAAGTCGGGAAAACTCATTTCCCGCCTTCTAGGAATCAAAATTTTCCCGGGGGAGGACCCCCTCCTTTTTGGGATTCATCGATTCCTGGAGAATTCGTATGCAACTACTCATTTTTTTAAAATTTTTATGTACGTATACACTTAAGGCCTATTTACTGAATAACAATGGTAAAAAATTAAATGACCGTTTTCAAGAGGGAAAAACCTTGAATTTTGAAGAACTTATAAGTAATTAAAAGACACCCCAGAAGTCGGGAAAGCTCATTTCCCGCCTTGTAGGAATCAAAATTTTCCCGGGGGAGGACCCCCACCCCCATTCTTTTTGTGATTAACCGAAAATTCATATGCAACTAGGCCTACTCATTTTTATTTAAATGTTATGTGTGTATAGACACATAAGGCCTTTACTGTAATAACATTGGGAACAATTAAATTACCTGACCGTTTTTAAGAGGGGAAAACCTTGAATTTTGAAAAACTTAAAAGTAATTAAGACACCCCAGTATCGGGGAAAAGCTCATTTTCCGCCATCTAGGATGGACCCCCCCCCCCTTTTCTTTGGAGCTTACCGATTCATTGAAAAAAGAATACGATATGCAACTACTCATTTTCTTAAGGTATACACACATAACAGGCCTATTTACTGTAATGAGAAAGTTTACCTTACCGTTTTCAAGAGGGGGAAATCCTTGAATTTTGAAGAACAAAGTCATTAGACACCTAGCTCAAAAGTCGAAAAAGGTCATTTCCAGCCATCTAGAAATCTAAATTTTCCCGGGGGAGGAATGTTGACCCCACCACCTATGTTTGATTCGCGATCTGCATGATTCATATTCCCATTCATCTTATAAGTGGGCCCCCCCCCCCCACTTTAAAAAACGTTCCGCCGGCCCTGATTCATATTGAATATAATTTACAAAATCTCATTTGATTTAAGATTCAAGATTCAAAATGTCTTTTATTCAATATATGAGTACAAGTTAACGATACATATGGACTTTGTCCAGAGACTATAGAACGTTAAATACTGCACAGAGTGAACCACAACTGTTTCTAACACACACAACGAAAACATTTTTCTAAAGCAGGCGCTCTCTGCGACGAATCAAACTCCGCTCTCTGTAAGCGGTAGACGACAAAACGCCGTCTGCTTTTGAAACATTCCAGCAGTTTGTTATTAATAATTTGTCAGCACTTTTTATTCAGCAAACGGTGTGAACGTATTTGACTTGTTCGATTTGTTCTTAGTTGTTTAACACAGGGAATAATTGTGCTTAAACGGTCAATACTTTTCGTCGATTTAATTAACATACTTTCCCACCTGCAGCTACGGCAGTATGGCGTAATATTGTTTTAGTAGTCTCCGGCTTAGGTACCAATGGGCTATTTATTTTGTTTATTAGCTGCCCACCCACTCGTCGGCTTCAGGATCTAGGAGAAAACACAATTCTACGGGGAAAAAACAAATTGTATTTAATTTTTACAGAATTTTAAAATCCAAAATTGATGAAATACTCTGAGTCGTTTACTCCCAAATCGTCGGAGTTTCCGGGTGCCATCGACATGGACACCCTGTGAGGGGGGGGGGGGGTACGGGTTGCCCTGGTACCGCTCACATATGTCATCGTCGGGAAATCGCCCTTACTGTCGAGTATCGCCTACATTTCAGGAACATTGGACCCCAGTCCAGAAAATCCTGATACAACCACTGCCATGTTAGTCGGCCGCAGATTTGTCACTTGCGTCATACAAACGTGGTCGGAGCCATGCAAACAAATGAATGACGTGAACAAAGAAATAGCCCACCTCCTGATATGCTTTATTCAAGATATTCACACAGTAGTGAATTAGAAGAGGAACAGTGATTATTCAACTTTTGATATAGGCCTATTATTTTTGTTTCTTGGTCATCTGAAGGTCTTTCCGAATTGTCCGCCACATCCATGCATTAACGTATAATTACGATTCATCGCAGAATTTTGCGCTTAATTAAAGCAACTGTATCTACAGATTCTATATTACTTTATTAATGATCAATATTTTTTTTTTCTATTCGTGTTTATACTTCTACTTTTATGAGAGTGTTCAATCACCGAATAAGCTTATTGTAAAAAGAAGGAATGTTTACAAGTTCTCCTGTAACTGTACTTCAATTTCGCAATGATCGAACACTGGCAGACTCCATCTAGGTGGTGTCATATGTGTGTATCTCATCAAAAAGGGTTCACAAAATAAAAACAAAATTATTAACTTAAATATGCCTACAGTAAATAATAAACGAATGTGTCCAACACCAATGTTGAATCATTCCTTTTTAAAAGCCTGAATCCCGCCTAGTACTGCTAAATGGCGTACTTACTCGCCCATGTGCCTATATATGGCATCATATGGATCAACCAATTGAGCACCCTCTTTGAAAGTTATCATATCAATGATACTTGCCTTTAGCTTACATCCTACTCACAAGTCTGTTCAAATGTGAATTAATAATAAAATTATAACTATATATTTTGTGTGTTTGTGTATGTGTGTGTATGTTTGTATGTATGTATAATATATATAATATATATATATATATATATATTTATTTATTTTATAAGTATATATGGCAATGATCGAACACTTGCAGACTCCATCTAGGTGGTGTCATATGTGTGTATCTCATCAAAAAGGGTTCACAAAATAAAAACAAAATTATTAAGTTAAATATGCCTACAGTAAATAATAAACGAATGTGTCCAACACCAATATTGAATCATTCCTTTTTAAAAGCCGGAATCCCTGCCTAGTATATGTAAGTGGCGTACTTACTCGCCCATGTGCCTATATATGGCATCATATGGATCAACCAATCGAGCACCCTCTTTGAAAGTTATCATATCAATGATACTTGCCTTTAGCTTACATCCTACTCACAAGTCTGTTCAAATGTGAATTAATAATAAAATTATAACTATATATTTTGTGTGTTTGTGTATGTGTGTGTATGTTTGTATGTATGTATAATATATATAATATATATATATATATATATATTTATTTATTTTATAAGTATATATGAAGATACTGATGAATGTTGCTTATTTAATTCTTGTGATGTGAATTGAATGTTGTGATGGAATGTGTATATTGCATTATTTTTATAGATTTTGATATTTTATAAATTTATATTTAAATTCAAGAACTTTAAGGGATGGTCTCATAATCAGAAAAACAATGCAATTAAAAAAAACAACAAACAAACAAAAACGGGCTGAACACAAGAAATTTGGGAAAAAATCAATTACATGAATGTCAAACTAAACAAGACAAATCATTAATATATATTATATAGACCTACGTAAATAAAGTGACAGCTCGAAGTCGTTTTGCGGTAAGGCTAGGCTCTGATTATTATACATTTTGAATTCTAAAGAACAGAACGTTCTGTTGTATACGCATATACATATATGTATATATATATATATATATATATATATATATATATAATGTATATATATAATGTATATATATAAGATAAGATAAGATAAACTTTTATTTGTCCAAATGTGGCGTATTTACATTCAAATTACTGTACATAGTAAAAATCAATAAAAAACATTATATAAAATACATGAAAATACATAAAATATTATTCTTATTACAATTATTATCACAATTATAATCATTATTACAATAATTACGATCATTACGATCAATGCTCTGTATGAATGTTTTATTATATTTATTATTACTACTACAACCATCATCATTAATACCAAATTATCTTGATGCATATTTATTATATAATATGATTGAGTTCATTACAAATGAAAAATTGTTCTGTTATATGTGTACTGCTAAATGGCGTACTTACTCGCCCATGTGCCTATATATGGCATCATATGGATCAACCAATTGAGCACCCTCTTTGAAAGTTATCATATCAATGATACTTGCCTTTAGCTTACATCCTACTCACAAGTCTGTTCAAATGTGAATTAATAATAAAATTATAACTATATATTTTGTGTGTTTGTGTATGTGTGTGTATGTTTGTATGTATGTATAATATATATAATATATATATATATATATATATTTATTTATTTTATAAGTATATATGAAGATACTGATGAATGTTGCTTATTTAATTCTTGTGATGTGAATTGAATGTTGTGATGGAATGTGTATATTGCATTATTTTTATAGATTTTGATATTTTATAAATTTATATTTAAATTCAAGAACTTTAAGGGATGGTCTCATAATCAGAAAAACAATGCAATTAAAAAAAACAACAAACAAACAAAAACGGGCTGAACACAAGAAATTTGGGAAAAAATCAATTACATGAATGTCAAACTAAACAAGACAAATCATTAATATATATTATATAGACCTACGTAAATAAAGTGACAGCTAGATGTGTATAAG
>NW_022686322.1:4511192-4513015 GCF_011630105.1 Anneissia japonica
ATATATATATATATATATATATATATATATATATATATACGTTCATGAGCATCTATTTCAAATAAATTGCGGCAAACTAACCACCTCATCTGTTGTTTTATTGAATATATATATATATATATATATACATATATATATATATATTAGCATATAATATAAATATGATATTATGTATATATAAAATAATATATATAATCATATATATTTTAGCATATAATATATATATATATATATTATAGAATAACGAGAAAAGATAATATAGGCCTAGATGATATTTGCGAGGATACATAATAGAAAAATCATGTTCTTTTGGCTTCATATTCAAATACAAACTAGATTATATAAGATAAACATGGCCTAAAATTATGATTCCAATTCTTCGATTAGTAATTAGTTTGTCAGATGTATTGATTACAATAATTTACATAATCTTTGTTTATTATCAACCTCGCAAAAATAACAGTAATACTGATACATATTAATAAACAAATGTGATGATTCGATATCATAATATCCAATTACATATTATTGCATGAGGAGCTCTGCTGCAACTTCGCATTTTATAGCTACTTTTCATTAACAATGAATCATTAGGATCACTGAATACAGTGCAGTATATTCATAATTGTGGAATCATCTTCACGCGTCATCATGTGAACCGATTCGAATCCTATCACATCATGTCCTACAGGAGAACAACTAAATGTCAGTCAACTTATGACTTAATTTCTGTAATTTACATTCGTTAGATGAGTCGCACGGCACCTCGGTTTCTGTGGATATTTTTCGAGATGTAAATTGTTAGATCATAGTGTATGCTCAGATATAGCAATGTGCTTTAAAAATCTGACATATCTTGAACGAGAAACATGGTGTACAAGTAGATGTTTTGGACGATATCTGGGCGTTTTATATAAAAACGTTTGGCTACATGATGAGTATTAGAAATACCTGAATAAACCATAAGTTTGTTAGCTTGTCTGAAAAGTAAATGGAAGATACAAGAAATTAAAAGAAAAGTCACCGGTAAATTAAGTTCAATAACTAGCCTAATTTTAAATGATTACTGATGGTGATTATATATTATTTAGTATTGTAGATTTAGCATATGGCATACTTCATTCGATTGGGTCGAAGACACAGCATTTATACGGCGATGATGACGCTTTGATGAGCAATAATCCCTCGGGAGTCCATCCCGTGACACCCGTTTAAAATATTCATGAGCGAGGCGCGTTCCTTCTGACTTCCTAACTGACAGCCTCCAAATTCTGAGTTGTAATTTCTTCTGACGTTTCGTTTCTAATTGAACATGGAGAAGATCAGATTTTGCGACGTGCTCGCCATATTCGGTAAGTACAGTTTGACAATGTGTCCATCAGTTGATGCATGTTTCTCCTAGGCCTAAACCATTCTACTCCAGGCTAAAAACATTAGCATTTACGATGCTTAGTATGCATAAACAGAGAGAGAGTTTCGGATGAGGAAACCCAAACACAGTGACAGATTTAAAGGACAGTTATTGTTGGTGCAGACTATACATTGGAATAGAAATATTATTTTATTCTCAACATTTATCTTTGTAGTCACGGATATATTGTAATAGGCGTGTACGATTTTCATTTAGTAGTAATTTATCATATTATGAAATATGATTGTTATTTTCCTTAATGATAATAATATAAATAATAAATAATATTAATAAAATAATTAGGCATATGAAGCACAAATTTCAAATAATCGATTAATACAAGCACTTAAAGCACAGACAGCTTCAGACAAATATTGAAACTAAAAAATATATACATAGAAATTGTTACTTA
>NW_022686322.1:4513768-4515112 GCF_011630105.1 Anneissia japonica
ATATATATATATATATATATATATATGCATATACATATATATATATATATACCGTATATAATGACAGGAAACGAGAGTCAAATTTTCATCTGTAGGCCTATACATATACACAATACTCATGATTTATTTATTTAAGTTGTATTTGCAAAGTGTGACGTTTCGTCCGAACTGTGTTATTAATAAGTCATGGATGTTACACTGAGTGATTACGCGGTACAGAAGTAGACATAGCCAGCTTACACTCTGATTTCGAAGGTTTTCGAAGGTTGGTTGTTCATAGCCTGAGATTAACTAGATATCCCAAGCCCATGTAGTACATAGGTAGCACATTAATTTCATCATAAAAGCTCATTTTCCTATGAATATGAAAAGGTATGCGAACAAGAGCAGGCAGCAAAGTAACTCTGTCACTCTGTCAGTTAGTCTTAGTTGAGTAACTAAATATTAATTGTTGTTAGACCCTGTGCAGCGCCACCTCTGGTGGTTTCGAATTGCATTGTAGGCATGGAACACACGTCTGAGTATCTTTTTTTTAGTCCTACATGGGCTAAATGTCTCTTCTAAATAAACGGCATGATCATGAATAAACCTGTACTATATCAGACAATTATCTCAATTATACAACGCACACACTGTAAGCTATATAAACTAATCGATGTTAGCGTATCAAATCAAAACTAATTAATGTTAGCGTATTGAATCTAGCTTATCGAGGAAAAGTAATCAATTGTATTATTTCTCTGAGATTCGAAGCTGCCTTCTCGGCACGGAAAAGTATCGGTATTGTCACAGTTAGGCATACATTTTCTTTGGCAACACTAACACCTGTCTATAATTTTAATTCATATAATAGGCCCTATACGATTTATCAAAACATTATAAATTCCATTATCTTCCTAATACTACCACTAATTATTATTATTATTATTATTATTATTATTATTATTATTATTATTATTATTATTATTAGCCTATAATTATTAGCCTATTATTATTATTATTATTATTAATTAGTGGTATTATTATTATTATTATTAGGCCTATCATAGGCCTATTATTATTATCAGTAGTAGCAGTAGTAGCAGTAGTAGCAGCAGTAGCATCAGCAAGCAGTAGTAGCAGTAGCAGTAGCAGTAGCAGCAGCAGCAGTAGTAGTAGTAGTAGTGTTGGTGGTGGTGGTGGTGGTAGTAATACCAGTAGTAGTAGTAGTAGGCCCTAGTAGTAGTGGTGGTAGGCCAGTAGTAGTAGTTGTTGTATTATTTATTTATTATTATTATTATTATTATTATTATTATTATTATTATTATTATTATTATTATTATTATTATTATTAGGCCTACTATT
>NW_022686322.1:4515159-4520696 GCF_011630105.1 Anneissia japonica
TTATTATTTATTATTATTATTATTATTATTATTA
This sequence comes from Anneissia japonica, assembly GCF_011630105.1. Lineage (NCBI taxonomy): Eukaryota > Metazoa > Echinodermata > Crinoidea > Comatulida > Comatulidae > Anneissia > Anneissia japonica. The sequence goes on from NW_022686322.1 coordinate 4,515,194, forward strand.
TTATTATTATTTATTATTATCTTGTAAATTTTTATTTACTTTATTTTAATAAAATACAGTACCTATATTTATACTATATATTCAAGTACCTCCCTATATGTCGGTCAACACTAATCTTGGTCTACAGTATTAACGTTCACTATGTAAACGAATAGCCTCGCGTTAGTTACTGTGAAGATTAATATATTCCTCTACCGTATCATTATTAATACCCATTGCTTTTACTGCTTATAATTTTGATCAACTATTTGTTACTGCATCTATTTAATAGTGAGTGTGATGAACTTGGCTCAGAAAGTATCTTCATTGCAGTGTTATACGTGTGATGCGTATTTAGATTTCGGGACACCTTGTACTGTAAATGACCGATATTCGCCACAAGTCTTAAATTGCTCCAACAAATGCTACGTAAGTATTATACCCTTAATTTATTATTTACAAAATCTGATTTAATCAACATTTGAACACTTATTATAAGAATTGAAAAGAAAAAAGACCGAGATACTACAATCCAACAGATCAAATGATGTCAAAATTAAACTATATCCAGAAAATAATACAATGTTATAGATAATTAATACTAATTCCATTTTCATTTATATGTTTCAACTAATACAATGATCCCTCTTTTTCATTCCTCAAATATCAAAACATGTGAGAATTTTCGTATGGATTCTTTTTGTAAGATAAGCCAATTTGAACTTAAAAAATAGTTTCAACGCAGAAAGTGCAATAATTTGAAATACAGGCATTCATGTCTTTCTTTAAAAAAAAATTTGAATATGCTATGCAATAAAAAATATCAAGTTGCTTAAAATATTAATGATATTAAGAAAAAAATACATCCGCGCAGGAGAAATTCGATCAGGTTTTCTCCAGGTGTCATGATATAATTCAAAATCTGTCAACTAATACATTTATGATATCATAATAGACGCGCAGGCTGTGCTTCAATTGCTAGAAATTGGATTTTCTCTTGGTCGTTAAAAAATAAGAAATTGCTATACTATCTACCACTGAAGACGAGAAAGCGAGAGGCAAAATAGACATTATGTGACCTAGAGATATGGTCGTTCAGTGACGAGACGTGGATGTTATCTTAAGAAGATAGGATTCGTATTTAGCATTTTCTCGTTTCAGATGCGTTCAGTGGTAGGCCTATTAAAACAAATTTAGAAAGATCAGTATTACACTTAAACCAAGTAGAGGCCTCTGTGAACCAGTCACATTGGCGGATCCAGGAATTTGAAATAGAGAAAACCTGGGGAGAGACTCACAGATGCAGGATCTAGCAGGGGCGGCGCTAGCGGGGTGCGGGGAACAAGGCCCCGTCGGGGACCTGTAGACCCCCGCTTGCCACCCCCTCCCACCCCGTCGGGGGATTTCTAGCAAGGTCGTCGAGGTAAAATCAAATCTCGAGCGCCGGAAGTACAATTCAAGCATGCCTTACTAAGCTGTTAAATTTTAGGGATTAAAAACTGTGTAGTGCGTAGTGTTGTATACCATAATATCTGACATTGAATCTTGGCTCTCTCATAACATGCTTAAATTAAATCCTTCCAAAACTGAATTTATTGTTTTCCTATCACGATTTATTACCCCAAAAACAACCTTCCCCTCTTTTATTCTCGGATCAACTGAAATTAAACCATCCTCATCGGTTAGGAATCTTGGTTTTGTTATGGATGAGTTTTTTTCGTTAAATCTGCATATCAATAAAATTTGTCAATTTGCCCATTATTACTTGCGTAACCTTAAAAAGATTCGTAAATACTTAAATTCTAAATCTTCTGAAACACTTGTCCATGCCTTCATTTCTTCAAAACTTGATTACTGTAATTCTCTATTGGTTGGCTTACCATCTTTTTCTATCAACCGGTTGCAGAAATTCAAAATTCTGCTGCCTGAGTGTGCTCTCTCACCAAGAGGCGTTTACATAATACACCGATCATTCGAAATCTACATTGGCTGCCTCTCCGACAACGCATCTGTTTTAAGATTCTTATCATTTGTTTTAAGGTTCGTCAATCTAAACAACCCTCCTATCTCTTTCACCTTCTGAAATGTTATGTCCCTAACCGACGACTCCGCTCTGAAAACAAAAATCTTCTCGTCATCCCAAAATTTAAAACAAGAACATACGGCAAAAGAACATTCGCCTATGCTGCTTCATCGCTGTGGAACGAATTGCCACTCTCTATCAAACTGTCTCCCTCTATTGATGTACCGGTATTTAAGTTAAAACTGAAATCCCATCTCTCTAACTCTTTTTAGACCATCCCCACTTCGCATTTTCAATTTTTAAATCTTTCTCTAGTTGTACTCTCTGCGCTTTTGATCATTTATTTGAAATTAACGCATTATAAATATTTTCTATCAAATTATACTTTTTAAATTAGGAAACCCGCATAATTAACACAAAATTTTAATATTTTGTAATAAAAAATATTTTCGGAAAAATTTAATTTTTTTCCCGACTGTGGGTGTGGATCCCTTGTCAGGGATCTTGGACCCCTCGTCGGTGAATTCCTTGCGTTGCCCTTGGGGTGTAGATCACCCCAGCTCCACCATGGGTGGGGCTAAGGTAAGAACATTTATGATTATGGCACCTCTAGATGGAAGGCAACTGGCTCTCAAACTTTTGAAAAAGTAAGGGGTGTGTGGTTGGCTGGGGGCGGGGAGGCGGCTGGGACGGGTTGGATCTTAGGTTTACACTGCCTTTTTGCGCCTACGAGCATCAACCATCGGCGTTCTTTAGCTAATAGAGGATATAGAGGTTATAATACAGGCTACTAACGTAATAAAAAGTAAACATTAAAGACTAAAAACCAATAACATAGTATCTATCAGAATTCGGACTCATCGCGGTAGCTTATTTTCATTAAGGGAAAACCATACGGTATACGACAGAATTATATTATGGTCAAAATCTTCTATTAAAGATTAGTATAGGCTTACACTATAATAATGCTTTATGCATTTACTTGCAGAGTGAGGTCACAAGGGTCGGTAGTTGCATCATCAACTTCAAAAGAGGCTGTACATTGTCAAATGACTGTGAGGAGGAGAGCGAATGTGCAGAGTTTATCCAAGTTGGTACCTGCAGAAGATGCTGCACAGAAAATAACTGCAATAATGAAGATGCAATGGCAGTTGTGCCGATCACTGAAACAGAACCCGGCAGCACCGCAATCACGATTTCACTAGCTTCAGCCTGGTCAATTTATTCGTTTGGCTTACTATCACAATATGTGTTCTAGTTGCAATTGCTGGAAAAGTTTGCATCACTGATTGCTTATTGGTTGATTTTAGTGACGCCACCAGCGCCATGTTGGGGAGCCCAATATGTCACGACGGCGTTATCACAAAGCGTTTACAGCGCTTTTGAAAACTAATTTTTAAAAAAGGGGGTTAGAGGATGTGAACAAATATTCCATAACATTTATTTGTTTATATTAAGTATTGCAAGAATGGTTATTTTAACAATAGTTCAATCAAATGCCATAAAAATCTTGACAGACTGGCATGTCACTTGGGCTCTTGCATACGGCGTCGGTGGATTCACTTTTTCCTGTACGAATGCCCAATGAGCAATCCAACCATTATGATTGGTACCAGTGGTTTGTATACCGCTTGTACCTCTAATTTCATTACACATATTTTAATATTAAAATATTGCCATACCCTTTGAAACACGCCCTCTATTAATATATTCTGTTGATTGAATGCTAATTGACTATTGTTACATTGGTTTCGTGGGATAGTAACACTGGTACGCAAATTTAGTGCTTTTAATTCAGCGTCATATGGCATAATGTCTAGTAAAAATACAATTTGTTCTAAACCGCAGTGGAAGGGGAGATAAAGTCATAAAAATCAACTTTATTGAACAAAATTAATAATATAAAATAGGATAGTAGGAATGTACGATGTATGGCAGCTGTTATGACCTTTCTTGTAAAAAAGTTTCGGATTAATGTTGGAGCTATCGTGTTTATATTTAGGGGGTGGAAAGTTTTTGTGTGTAGAGTGTTATTGTGTACGTTTTATTATAATGTGTATGAAATATATATATATATTATACTCGCGCTACTTTGTTTAATTTAATGAAGAAGAACATTTATTTTTATCTTCTGAAATACTGAATAATTACAAAATAATGATGTTAAAATGTGTTAGAATTTAGCTTGCGTTGCAAACTCAACAAATTAACAGTAAAGTTACTTAATAACTACATTTTATTGTTAATTGTAATCATAAATATCGGAATAAATGTCAAGCAATATATTGTATTTGACATTGTAGGTAAAATTAGCTTGAAATAAAACATGTGATTAATTATAATTATTATAATAATTTTTTATGGTTATTACGATTATAAAATAATAATGATTATTTTTCAATCTTGACGTCATCACTGCAACTCCCAATGTCATTTGCCTATAACTAATGAATTTTTTTAAAGCATTAAATTTAACCTTCGTGTACTATGTAGTATATTTTTATCATTAGACCACAGTGAGCTTACTGTTTTTTAATAGTCTAATTGAAAAAGCATCAATAACCTAGTCTAGGGCTATGTAATGTTACATCGATCATAAAATTGCTTTGTAATACGCTTTGCGTGTAGAAAATAATTTGTCCGCAGTTATATTGTATCCCATTGCGTATGATTCCACTTTTTGGAGATAATGATTTTATAGAAATAGTGTGCAATACGTTAGGTTTGTAACAGAGCGTCAGAGTAATTCGTAATATATTATGCCAATAAACATGATTTCACTCTTTTTTGTATTGACATAAATTATCTCTAGAAGTAGATGTAATGTATTTTTATACCATCTGTTTTTAATTTCCAAATCAGTATTTTTAGTGTAGACTGAACACTAAATATAGCATTTTATTAAAGATGTATCAGAAAGTGATAATCGTGATCAAATTTTTTCGAGCTTAACTTGGACTTAGTAATTTATTGAATATTAATTGACAACGAGAAATTGTTGTATGTGTATAACAGTTTCTGAGAAGGATGGACGTGTTATGGTTCAAGTTCAGTCACTGCATTTATAGTGATTGAGTACAGGATAGCGGCTCCAGAAATTTGCCTACAAGGGATCCGAACCCGGAGGCAGACTAGAGCCCGATCGGGGTCCTGGAATAAATTGACATTAAAATTAACGTTATTTGGATAGACCTTGGTAAATTATTTTTTAAATTTTTGATCCGATGACCTCGTTGTGGCGTCGGCTTACAGTGGGTGTAGGCTTGTCCAATGAGGTGTGTGTGTGGGGGGGGGGGGTTCTCCGTGCATCCCTGCTGGCGCCAACATTAATGGAGTGCATGGCAGATCTAGCCTTGTAAAAAGTGGAGTTGTGGAGGTGTAGCTTGGTGTTTATGATGCTTGCCTTTCAACGGATTCCGCTAAGCCCAGCCCATTGGTTATTGTTGACAAGGTACCAGAAAACAACAGGGGAAAGCGCGTATATCTGGTCAGTGGCGTATC
>NW_022686322.1:4521022-4525159 GCF_011630105.1 Anneissia japonica
GAATATTACATGTAAATAATTATTTTATATGGTTGTCCCAGACGAATTGTGCTTTTTCTCCCCGACGGGGGGGGGGGGGCTGTGGTCCCTCCGACTCGCCCCCCTCCCGCTGACGCCACCCCTGAGCCTGGTGCCATGGTACCTCCGTGTAATATCAGTAACCTTTATTGCTGGTTTACCAGTTAAGACATCCTTTTACAACAGTTTGCAGGTCCTTAAAATGTATTCATTAATTGCAGCCTATAGCATGGAGGTAAAACCGTTTTTCAGTCCTTGGTGTTTGGCTTTCTGTAATGACCACTCAAAAACTGATCACAAAATCAGATTCTTCAGTTTTTCCTGAGACAAAAGCCAAGTTTCACTTCGGCGAACACTTGCAGTTTGATCATTTTTAATGCTGATTTTAGAGACTAGGCCTACTTTTTATTTAGAGGTTTCTAATTGTAGACCGAGCCCCAACACCACCTTAAAATTCCAGGTCCCAAAAGTGGTCTGGAATTGGATGGTGAACATAGACAATTTTGTAACAACTATTATTAATCCCACTGAATCAGTGGTGGCTCCAGAAAATTGTTGACAGTCAGTGGCGTAACTAGTTTCTGAGGGGCCTTGTTCGATAGTACCGTCGGGACCCTTGATGCATATAGATTAGCAATTACTACCCTTTTACTGAAGTATATCCATACTAATCCCCCGCAGAACATTCCAGGCACGAACCTATGAAATCGAGTATTGTACAATTTATTATTTTTCATATAAAGTAATGATCCGCCGGGGCAGGTTCCAGGATTTTAGTTTTCGGGACAGGAATATTGAATGTAGTATTATAAACTGTATACCGTATATCGTATTTTTACTGAATTAATCTAGGCTTATTATGTTCCTATTATTATTTTGGAGTCTAGGTTTGGGGAACGGAATACGCGGTAATGGTTACTTATGGAAGTAAAAGCACCAATATTGTAACTATGATCATTTAAAGAGAAAGAAACCCAAACATACCATAGCGTTTGGGTTGATTAAAAACGGATATCTGATGGTAGTATATTCCCTCCATGTTCTGTCTGTAGCCCTTTCTCAGTCCGAGTGACTCCGCAATACAATAAAATCTACAGATGACAATAAACTACAGTAAATCTCTTGAATGTGGAGTAAAATACAGTCTGGTACGATTTTATCTTGTCGAATTAATTTGGTATGAGATATTAACAACTTAATTTACCCGCTATGGAGATGTACTATCAATTGAATATGAATAAATTGAATATGAATAAATTAAATTGAAAACATGTGATGTGCTTGCTTTTGGTAGGTCTTTACCGATTACTTTATAAGCAGTTTCATTATTATTTAGTCAATTATTGGCAGATAGACGAAAGTGAAAGTTATAGATAATAGAGCATTCAAAAACAGGGGTTTAGATTTTTGAGAGCGCGTTGTTTGAATGAGGTTGATTTTACAGTTGTCCTACCCAAAGAATGTTTTTTTTTTTTTTCGATAACCAGAAAAATATGAAATGATTATAGGACGATGAGGTGATGATGACGTTGCCAATGATGAAGATGGTAATGAATGAGTGATGGGTACACTAATCATAGCTGCTGGCTTGAGATTCCATAGCCACCTCAGCACCACCGCGCGTTGTTGGGGCGAGAGGTGCGGATTTTTCTATTTAGAGAACCTCTAGATGTCTGGAAAGGGCATCGTCAGACTTAGAAATTGTCTTAATTTGAAAATCCACAAACCTGAACTTTAGCCACCATTTGCTAATATGCCGACATCTAAGTGAACTGCAATCAAATAACTGACACTATCGTTCGTGCAATCTAAATTCAAACAGACTTTAAAGCCGGGCACTCACTGCGTCGTACGACGACCCCAACTTCGCTCCCTGTGAGCGCTCGACGACACGACGCTGTCTGCTGATTTTCAGTGGTAGTCTGAACGGATCGCCAGCATAAAGTAATCCGTTACATAGAATCGTGTCGGTCGACTAAACAACCAGTAGGCCTATAGTTATTATTATAGAAAATTAATTAAGCGAATGATGGTCTATTATGAATTATGAGGAAATACGTTTTTGAACCACAGATGGCAGCTTAATATTCATCCGCGTAATACCGAATCTCTAAAATTTCGTCGCTATTAAAGTTGGCCCTTTTCATTGGTTAGTTTGATAGTCGTGGCTAGCCAGTCGTCTTCAGTTGAACTGAAACTAGGACTTGATTTAGTCGTAGTTAAAACTTCGACTATGTTGTTTGTGAATACAAATTGAAGTTAAAGTTGCAACTAGCACTAAATGAAGTTCTAAAGTTTTGTTTTAAGAATACGGGCGTTAGTCTCACGCCATATAAGTACACTAGGGCCTTTGACTAATGCAGGCTAAAGTAAAGTGAGTCCAAAGTGACAAACGCCCCAGCAAACATCAGCGGTAAAGTCTTTACATTAGAGGAAAACGAAAGAACAGTTTTGCTGACAAGCGATATTTTTTGGCAATTTATGTTGGTCCTGCTTTCATGCGTGCATAGATAACGATCTGTTTCACTGTGAGTCTTCATCCATCACGATGATATCGGCGTCTGAGTGACATTTTTTACAACTAGGCCTAGAGGCCTAGGCATGTATAATTGATTATTTTATTAAATTTTTAAAGTAAACAATTTTTAATTATAAAGTTCAGTATTATATAGATATTAAAATATTATTAATGAAGGAGGCCAACTACAGCCTAGTTCAGGGAGAACGATTTTATGGGCCAAATTGTGCTTTTAGACCACAATAGCCTATTATGGATTAGCAATCAAAATAACGTTATTTGATAGGTAAATTTTTTTTTTCGGTCCGACCAACTTTTCGTGGCGTCGGCCGAGATGTGGGAGGGGTGTCTAAGTCTGTCTGACTCAAGGGCAAAAATACCTGACACTGGATTACAAATGGCCAGAAATTTTACTTTTTAGGCATACTTGTTGTTAATTAGTACACCTAAAGGAAGTATGCAACACGCGCTATATATAATATAATAAAAATATAATAGGATTTATAAAGTAGCGTGCGTAATTGTACTCGAAGCATTGAGGTTGATGGTTTCCATACTATCACTGCACACTATCACCGACAGCTTTCTTTGATTCTGATTGGTTGGTCTAATGGGGGAGCTTTCGCGATTGCGTCGGGGACTGCTACGCAGTGCAGCGATTGCATTGAAAAAAATGTAGCCACATTGTAGCTATTTTAAGGAAACTACGATTTAGCCTACACGACAAAACCTTACTGCTGCGCCATGCCACCAAACCAACTTCCTAAGTATGTTTAAATATAGGCCTATTGCTTAAAATTGGCAGTTGGTAAGGTATGTCACCAACCTAGGGTTGTCAACTTTAGATAGTGGACAGGGGGTCCTGTCATAGCACACTCGTTCAACACATGTTCAATGAAGATGAAACGTTGATCAAATAAAAACAAAAAGAATGCACGTATAGTTTTTCAGTTTGCAATATATTTTATTTACTCTTAATGTAGATGTATAAGCCTACATTAACTAGCATGCTTAAACACATAAAGTACAGAAAGGGAATAGAGGCCTATGTGCTTGAAAATCCATCATTTCTGAATTCCGAGAATTATAGATATATTATGAAACAATTATTTCACCCATTGCCAACTGAAAGACCAAGACGGATCGAGTTGAATAAAAGTGCGTCCGCTGCAAATCACTCGGATGACCATGGATACTGAATAATTGCGCCTCTGCATCTAAACAGAAAGGTTTTACAAATACTGTACTACGCTTTTTAACATTTTGCTTTTATAATGCACTGTTTTACGATCGTTGTTTGTACCACTTTCTTGAAGGAGTAACCAGTAAATTGATTGATCAACATCTTTTAGACGTGTTCAACATAACTACTTGGCCACTTTACTCCATTTCAAATTTGTACTTCCATGAAGGCTTGGGTAACAACGTCTGTAGCACTTCTTTTCCTCCGTTTACCAACAGTAGGAGAGCCACAATCCTGCGAGTTTATGCTATTACACGCTGACTGGGTGTTTGATTGATCACATGTTAGGAATGAACACATTACCCATACCTGTTGAGAAAAGTATACAATAGTAATTAACCTACGTATGGCTCTATAT
>NW_022686322.1:4525482-4525961 GCF_011630105.1 Anneissia japonica
TAATTCCTCTTGCTGTTTCTGGGTTTTTCCCAAGCCTTTAAATCACTATTTATATAAAATATGGTATGAATGAGCTAATATTTTTGGTTTTAGCAGCTGCAACTTACTGTATCGTCTACACCGTAATTGATCATCGTAAATGTCTTGATGGAAAACCGCTTTTGGTCAAGTGACCCTACCGAATTTGGCGTTAGCCGTACGGTGTCGTCTATTGGACAACTGTTAAACAATGAGTGGCAGACAAATAATACAAATTAACACAATTGAAGCCAATAATAATGTACACAAAATATTGAATGTATTGTTAAACCATAAATTCCTAATTCTGATTGGCCGTGGCGCGTATCTAGGAGTCATGAAATGGGGGAGGGGCTGATGGGGGCGCGAAGGTCACATTGGGACTCGATAGTTAGGTGAGGGCCGCTAGCTCGCAAAATAAGGTGATTTTTAACTACTTGAGTGTGATTGTTTTGGGGGAC
>NW_022686322.1:4526052-4530169 GCF_011630105.1 Anneissia japonica
GGATGTTATTGCGTGTATGAATTAGATCAAGCCAATAACATCCAATCAGTTAGGAATTTGCTCAACGCTCGTGTAGCAATAGCCACTACCCTTTAATTAATTCTCATACCAACCATAAGTACCAACAATCCAGCAGCAATTTTTTTATGTCGGGTGTCAAAATTTATATATAAATTTTTTTTTTCAATTGTTGTACATAAGTACATGTCTCCCTCTAATTGAAGACCTCTCCAATTAAAGACCATTTTTCTGCCCGGGATGAACATATGGGGGGCCTGTACTATATAGATTAACGAACTGTTATGTCTATAACTTAACACAGTAATGGGGGAGGGGTGGGGAGAATAAACGTATAACAGTGATGTCGTATAATACACTATTACAACACTTAGGAATTGATTCGTCACTTACCCGTTGCTGATGAATTCATACTTCTTGTCAAATTTAGAACACGTCTTATACTTTGACGTTGCTCTGCAACTTTCAATGGCAATCTCTTTACTGCTGTCTCGTGCTCGAGCAGCGAAGAACAGCCGTTCCGAGAACATGACTTCCTTTGCAGTGCCGTATGGAACCAACGTACTGTAAGTCCTGTCTTCGTACAGCTCGAGGTTGGCTTCTAATATAGTTTTACCTTTGAACGTACTTGATGCTACCGACGTATTGGGATCTATAAACACATTGGCAATTCCGACACCTTCGACGTCACAGATAATCCGCATGTTGACCTGCCTCTGTGCACGAGTGATTAAACTACTTGTTTTATACGGCTCCGGGTCATCTCTTAAGATATTGATAAAGCGAGTAAGGTCAGAGGATTTTTTCTGTAATACAAAATTACATTATAGTAGACCCAGATGTATAAACGAAAATAAAAACATTACAATAATCAACACGAAACTAGAGTTTTACAAGTTCAGCAAAACAACGATACTGGTTTAATGAAAAAAAAGAAAGTTTTAATCACATAATTCCGGGAAGGCGAAAAGTTCAATAAATAATAATAATAATAATAATAATAATAATAATAATAATAATAATAATAATAATAATAATGATAATAATAGTGTAGTTTTATACAGCGCACAAATCCATCTAATGTAAGATGCTCAGGGCGCTTGAGTCTGCTTCAGTGTAACTGTTGAGGATACTGTAAATGGACGGTGTCACCTGACTCGCATACATAGGGATTTTCCTTATTGCCATAATAAAAAGTGAAAACAAAAATTAAATCATACATAAAATTATGAAGAAAATCATGTTAAATCAAGTTAAAAAACATGAAAACTAACTCGACGTCATGGAAACCTGAACTATGACTGCTATTAATATTCAAAATAGAATGCCATCATATATGTACATCTTGAATATGGTCTTTGCTTGGACAATGCTTGAAGAAGATTCAAGTACGGAAAGTGGCCAAAGTGCCGGTCAGAAAAACTCTGTGCAAAAAATAGAAAAACAGGATAAAGGAAGAAAAATAAATTAGAACAATAACGACTATTTCTGTTCACGCCAAAAGCCAATAAAAAAAAACAAAAAAAAAAACAGGGATACTAACGCGACGTTACAATGATAATAGCAAGCAAGGGTGACATTGACGTCCGTATTCTTAAAACGAACTTTAGTCGAACTTCGAACTAGAGCTTCATTTAGTCTTAGTTGCAACTTCAACTTATATTTGTATTTACAAACAATGTAGTCGAAGTTCTAACTACGACTAAATCAAGTCCTAGTTTTAGTTCAACTGAAGACGGCTGGCAAGCAACAACTATCAAACTAACCAATGAAAAGAGCTAATTTTAATAGCAGACGAAATTTTAGAGATCCGGTAATGCGGATGAATATTAAGCTGCCGTCTGTGGTTCAAAAACGTATTTCCTCATACTTCATAATAGATCATCATTCGCTTGATTAATTTTTTATAATAATAACTATAGTTGTTACGACTAAAGTTCGTTTTAAGAATACCGGGGAGGAACTGTTGCATGATTGTTACTAGCAAAACATGTTAATTTCGCCTTTTGGAAGGTAAACGTAATGTCCCTTTTCTTGAACTCACTGGAGATATCAGCCCTACTTATACAATCGTTTTTATTCATTTCACTTTATTGTAAGTTACAAAAAGCACGTTTTACTGGGGTAAATATTATTATATATTATATAGCCTGACCCTAGGCTGACTAAAAAAAATGGGCCTGAGGGGGTATAATTTTAGTCGAAGTTCGCGTGATTTCACCCGGTATTCTTAAAACGAACTTTAGTCGTAGTTCGAGCTAAAACTTATTCTTAAAACGAACTTCGACTAGCACTACGACTAAATGACGTGAACCTCGACTAAAATGATACCTCCGCAGGCCGACTTGAAATATTTACCTCACTAAAAACGTGTTTTTTGTAACTCACGATAAAGTGAAACGAATAAAAACGATTGTATACAACAACAAAGATGGCACCGCCCTCGCTCGGGCTCAACTATAATAGTTCTCCAAAGAAAGCAAATTTTCAGTGTCTGTTCAAATTCTCTATTGTAATATGTTAACAACTAACATAGTTATTATTATAGACAATTAATTAAGGGAATGATGGTCTATTATGAATTATGAGGAAATACGTTTTTGAACCACAGACGGCAGCTTAATATTCATCCGCGTTACCGGATCTCTAAAATTTCGTCTTCTTATAGTTAGCCCTTTTCATTGGTTAGTTTGATAGTCGTGGCTTGCCAGTCGTCTTCAGTTGAACTAAAACTAGGACTTGATTTAGTCGTAGTTAAAACTTCGACTACATTGTTTGTGAATACAAATTGAAGTGCAAATAGCACTAAATGAAGTTCTAGTTCGAAGTTTAACTAAAGTTTGTTTTAAGAATACGGGCGTCAGTCGTAGTGCTAGTCAAAGTTCGTTTTAAGAATATAAAATAACGTAATTTTGAAGTTTTAGCTCGAAGTTCGACTAAAGTTAAGAATACCGGGATAAGACTCATAACCATTGCGCGCTATGTGAGCCGACCCTGCGTAGGTCAGTGCATCTTTAGATCATAATATTAATTCAGTGATTGAAAGCGAAATTTGTTCATGCATATCACCATATTTTGCGTTTAACATAGCTGAAACTGTTTTAAGCGCTTTAGAAAACAAAAATTGCGTTTATATGGTTTAATCACCCGTCTCATAAAATGTTTAATTGGTCCTCATATCCACACCCTACTCCAGATTGTCACCAAAATTTAATCATTTCTTCATTGGTCCATGAAAAATTATTCTGGAAAGTTTCATTTAGATCCAGTTATATCTTTTAGATATATTTAGGTCTGGGACCTTAGCAATTTAAATGACCATGGGATTCACATCCGAATCTGGATCGTCACTAGGATTTAATAATTCCTTCCTTGTAATATGTTAAAGATTCCAGAAAATTTCATTCTGATCAGTCGATCAGTTTTTGGGACATCTGGTCTGGGACGTTTTCCTTTGAATGGTCCTCATATTCACACCCTACTCCGGATCGTCACCAAAATTTAATAATTTCATTATTGGACCATGACGAACTATTTATATGTTTTTAAAAATATCGTCACCAAAACATAATAATGTCTTTCTTGTAGCTTGGTTAAGCCCTCCAGTAAGTTTCATTCAAATCAGGTGATCCGTTTTTAAAATATCTGGTGTGGGGTGTTTGCCTTTAAATCCATTTAATTAGTCATCACACCCACACCTCACTCCGGCACGCATATCTCTGGTATATGGTCTATGTTTGGACAAAGTTTGGAAAAGATTCAAGCATGGAAAGTGACCAAAGTGCGGACAGAAAAAAAAACTGTGTAAAAAGAAAAGGAAAACTATATGCAAGACAAAAATACTTGCTTACTATTTTACCTTTATATAAGTCCCACATGAATCATACGCAAACTGTATAATTAGATGAGTGTCGTTATCATTACCCTTGCAACGTGGGTCGAGTAGGTGCAGCTTATTCACAGACATGTTGTTGACGTACGATTTAGGAATATAAGCTGTTATCTCAGACTGGCCGCACTTAACTTCAGGTTCAGGGGGTTTTGCTATAGTGTTAATTGATAATAATATACTAATAATAATGACGATAATCATGATACC
>NW_022686322.1:4530717-4532887 GCF_011630105.1 Anneissia japonica
GGGTGGAATGGGGGGGGGGGTGGGCCGGCTGGCCCCCTTGAATCCGCCACTGTGTACTTTCGCAGATGGAGGATCTATACCACCTCAGCCCCACCATTGTTGGGGTGAGGCAGGACAATTTGTGATTATGGCACCTCTGGATGGCCAAAAATTGCACTCTCAGACTTATAATTTAATATAATTTTTTAATCTCCATTAAAAAAAAAAAATAGCAATTTAGCCCCACCCCCGCCTTGAATGCCCCACAGATTTCCGAAAAAAGGCGAAGTCGAGATTGCTTGTACGACCCAGGGAGGGTCTTGCACAAATGGAATGTCCACCCACCTAAAGCCCCACCAGTTAGGGCTGGGGGAAAATTAGATTATGGCACCTCTAGATGGCCGGAAATTGCACTCTCAGATTAAAAGTTAAATATAATTTTGTCTGTCTTCTCCATTTTTTAAAAATAATTTTGAAAAAATTAGGAAGTTGGGGCCCCGTGCTGAATGGGTTCCCCATTGAATCCGCCACTGTTCAATATAACACTTGAGATAGCCTATCATTTTGTTTCACAAATGACTAATTCTGAATGTCAAGCGAAGATTTTTTTATTGGAAAGATATTTTTTTTTAATTTAATACTATACAGTTTTTACAACCTATAACACATTGACTACAGTGTACTGTAAATTCTGTAGTTAATCTTCAGACAACTTTATTTTTTAAAATGGCCAAATTAAGTATCTTTTTTGTTTTCGTTAAATTAGATGGAGTTTAAATATTACGCTAGTTTGAAGGTTTACTGTAAGCAAATCAACTACACTTACATTACATTTTCCTGGTCAGCATAAGAGAGTGCCTACCTCCCCCAATATGCCTAAATACAAAGTTCACGAAGGCGGGCGATTCCATTCTTTTTCCTTCATGCTCGAGGGTGGGTTTCAAGGAACAACATTGGTTGCTCAATTCAAAAGGGGAACTTGTAATGATCGTTAGAACTTAGAACATCAAAAAAAAATCCATATTTTAAAGTAATAATAATGCAGTAATAATTTAATTTACAAGGTCCAAATAAACTACCGGTAGGTCTCTGAGCACCAAATAATAATAATAATAATAATAATAATAATAATAATAATAATAATAATAAATATAATAATAATAATAAATATAATAATAATAATATTGACACTGCTGCTGGGAACAGTCACAAAAGTAAGGGGCCAATGGCCCTCCCCTCCCCCACCCCCGGTTCCACCACCGTTTAGAAAACGCGTAGTTGTATTAACGTAGAAATGTTACATTAATGAATTATTATTCAAACATAATTAGTTTACCTACCGGTGAATCAAATCTGATGGTCCATAATTCATCCGTTCCCTCATACAGAGAATTAGCAGATGGTGTTGAACTGTTTGATAATACTTCAGGTGACGGCGGTTGAAAGTCAAAACTTTTCGCTGAATAATAAAATATTAAACGTTTCCTAGATTTATTATTGTTTTCATTTTAGTTTTAACAAGCAAATTTTAAAATATAACTGAAAAAAACTTACAAGTCACAATCAGGCGTCCAGACTTTTGATCGCTTTGTACTCTATATAAAAATGAAAAGCAATAAAATGAAAAATCTTATTTTATGGAAGATTACAGATTTTATATAATTTGATTTAGAATAATCAGGTGAATGATATCCTATTTTTGAAATTATGAATCTTGTGCGCGTTCGTTACGCAGACGCTCTCAACCAATAGGATTAGGACAATTCTAGACAATTTCTGTGCAATACTATCATTTGTATTCGTATAAAAAATAATATCGAATGGTCCAGATTGGAAGAAGATATTGAACGTCGGAGAGAATTAAGAAATATAATGCATAATGGCTGTGCAATTTAGCCAGCAGTACTATACATTGAAAGATTAGAAGCCTACTACTAGGAAAGCGTACTAAATTGTTGTTAACCGATAACGACGGAGGGAAATGCGTATGCTGTCATCAGCCTACAATTACTTTCTTACCGGAGTCTTTACAAATATAACAATTTATCAAGACAAAAATTATACTGCTCAATTTCCCATATATTACATTCAAGTCATACTATCTTAGTATGTATTGTACGGCATTATGGTAGGACTACAATGTATATATATATATATATATATATATATATATATATATATATATATATAT
>NW_022686322.1:4533143-4550603 GCF_011630105.1 Anneissia japonica
TATTAACATATTGTATGCAAGTACTATTCAAGATCCGTTGAATGTTCAGTACACACTGAAGAAGGTTACAGGGACGACCGAAATATATATATATATATATATCATACCATTGTTATTGCTAATAGGTATAAACCTAGTTCTGCGCAATAAATTAAAAATGTTACCCGTTATTATCAGTAGCAGTGAATGTAAAGCTGTAAATGCCCTCGTGTTCAGCAGTGAACGTAAGGTCTGCCGTGACGGTTTTTTTGTTTCGTTCATATGACATTTCCATTTCAACTGGATAATTGCCTTGAATCTCAGTTATACTAAAACGTAAACAAAAGAATTGCCAGCATATGTCAGTAAGTTGTTTTTTTAAATATTCTATATTGCTTATGATTGTCTTTTTGTTAATGTGATACAACACATTGTCAGGCCTGCCTTTGTTGTATTTCCTCCATCTTTATTTGTTATTTTATTGACGGTGGAAAATAAAGATTGATTGAAGTTTCATTATGGCATTTTGAATGTTAATCTAATGATAAATATGCCTATTAGGACTACAATATGGATCATTTACATTGGAGATCACAATTCATAGGGATCAGTTAAATTGGACATCACAATTCATGTGGATCAGTTACATTGGAGATCACAATACATATAGATCAGTTAAATTGGAGATCAAAATTCATGTGGATCAGTTACATTTGAGATCACATTTCATATGGATTAGTTACATTGGAGATCACAATTCATAGGGATCAGGTACATTGAGATCACAATTCATATGGATCAGTTACATTAGAGATCAAAATTCATATGGATCAGTTACATTAGAGATCACAATTCATATGGATCAATTATATTGAGATCACATTTTAATATGCCTCAGTTACATGGGAGATCATAATTCATATGGATCAGTTAAATTGGAGATCACAATTCATATGGATCAGTTACATGAGAGATCACAATTATATGGATCAGTTAAATTGGAGATCCCACTTCATATGGATCAATTACTGGGAGATCACAATTCATATGGATCAGTTACATTAGAGATCACAATTCATATAGATCAGTTATATTGAGATCACAATTCATATGCCTCAGTTACATGGGAGATCATAATTCATATGGATCAGTTAAATTGGAGATCACAATACATATAGATCAGTTAAATTGGAGATCAAAATTCATGTGGATCAGTTAAATTGGAGATCCCACTTCATATGGATCAATTACTGGGAGATCACAATTCATATGGATCAGTTACATTAGAGATCACAATTCATATAGATCAGTTATATTGAGATCACAATTCATATGCCTCAGTTACATGGGAGATCATAATTCATATGGATCAGTTAAATTGGAGATCACAATTCATATGGATCAGTTACATGAGAGATCACAATTCATATGGATCAGTTAAATTCGAGATCCCCCTTCATATGGATCAGTTACATGAGAGATCACAATTATATGGATCAGTTAAATTGGAGATCCCACTTCATATGGATCAATTACTGGGAGATCACAATTCATATGGATCAGTTACATTAGAGATCACAATTCATATAGATCAGTATATTGAGATCACAATTCATATGCCTCAGTTACATGGGAGATCATAATTCATATGGATCAGTTAAATTGGAGATCACAATTCATATGGATCAGTTACATGAGAGATCACAATTATATGGATCAGTTAAATTGGAGATCCCACTTCATATGGATCAATTACTGGGAGATCACAATTCATATGGATCAGTTACATTAGAGATCACAATTCATATAGATCAGTTATATTGAGATCACAATTCATATGCCTCAGTTACATGGGAGATCATAATTCATATGGATCAGTTAAATTGGAGATCACAATTCATATGGATCAGTTACATGAGAGATCACAATTATATGGATCAGTTAAATTGGAGATCCCACTTCATATGGATCAATTACTGGGAGATCACAATTCATATGGATCAGTTACATTAGAGATCACAATTCATATAGATCAGTTATATTGAGATCACAATTCATATGCCTCAGTTACATGGGAGATCATAATTCATATGGATCAGTTAAATTGGAGATCACAATTCATATGGATCAGTTACATGAGAGATCACAATTATATGGATCAGTTAAATTGGAGATCCCACTTCATATGGATCAATTACTGGGAGATCACAATTCATATGGATCAGTTACATTAGAGATCACAATTCATATAGATCAGTTATATTGAGATCACAATTCATATGCCTCAGTTACATGGGAGATCATAATTCATATGGATCAGTTAAATTGGAGATCACAATTCATATGGATCAGTTACATGAGAGATCACAATTATATGGATCAGTTAAATTGGAGATCCCACTTCATATGGATCAATTACTGGGAGATCACAATTCATATGGATCAGTTACATTAGAGATCACAATTCATATAGATCAGTTATATTGAGATCACAATTCATATGCCTCAGTTACATGGGAGATCATAATTCATATGGATCAGTTAAATTGGAGATCACAATTCATATGGATCAGTTACATGAGAGATCACAATTATATGGATCAGTTAAATTGGAGATCCCACTTCATATGGATCAATTACTGGGAGATCACAATTCATATGGATCAGTTACATTAGAGATCACAATTCATATAGATCAGTTATATTGAGATCACAATTCATATGCCTCAGTTACATGGGAGATCATAATTCATATGGATCAGTTAAATTGGAGATCACAATTCATATGGATCAGTTACATGAGAGATCACAATTATATGGATCAGTTAAATTGGAGATCCCACTTCATATGGATCAATTACTGGGAGATCACAATTCATATGGATCAGTTACATTAGAGATCACAATTCATATAGATCAGTTATATTGAGATCACAATTCATATGCCTCAGTTACATGGGAGATCATAATTCATATGGATCAGTTAAATTGGAGATCACAATTCATATGGATCAGTTACATGAGAGATCACAATTATATGGATCAGTTAAATTGGAGATCCCACTTCATATGGATCAATTACTGGGAGATCACAATTCATATGGATCAGTTACATTAGAGATCACAATTCATATAGATCAGTTATATTGAGATCACAATTCATATGCCTCAGTTACATGGGAGATCATAATTCATATGGATCAGTTAAATTGGAGATCACAATTCATATGGATCAGTTACATGAGAGATCACAATTATATGGATCAGTTAAATTGGAGATCCCACTTCATATGGATCAATTACTGGGAGATCACAATTCATATGGATCAGTTACATTAGAGATCACAATTCATATAGATCAGTTATATTGAGATCACAATTCATATGCCTCAGTTACATGGGAGATCATAATTCATATGGATCAGTTAAATTGGAGATCACAATTCATATGGATCAGTTACATGAGAGATCACAATTATATGGATCAGTTAAATTGGAGATCCCACTTCATATGGATCAATTACTGGGAGATCACAATTCATATGGATCAGTTACATTAGAGATCACAATTCATATAGATCAGTTATATTGAGATCACAATTCATATGCCTCAGTTACATGGGAGATCATAATTCATATGGATCAGTTAAATTGGAGATCACAATTCATATGGATCAGTTACATGAGAGATCACAATTATATGGATCAGTTAAATTGGAGATCCCACTTCATATGGATCAATTACTGGGAGATCACAATTCATATGGATCAGTTACATTAGAGATCACAATTCATATAGATCAGTTATATTGAGATCACAATTCATATGCCTCAGTTACATGGGAGATCATAATTCATATGGATCAGTTAAATTGGAGATCACAATTCATATGGATCAGTTACATGAGAGATCACAATTATATGGATCAGTTAAATTGGAGATCCCACTTCATATGGATCAATTACTGGGAGATCACAATTCATATGGATCAGTTACATTAGAGATCACAATTCATATAGATCAGTTATATTGAGATCACAATTCATATGCCTCAGTTACATGGGAGATCATAATTCATATGGATCAGTTAAATTGGAGATCACAATTCATATGGATCAGTTACATGAGAGATCACAATTATATGGATCAGTTAAATTGGAGATCCCACTTCATATGGATCAATTACTGGGAGATCACAATTCATATGGATCAGTTACATTAGAGATCACAATTCATATAGATCAGTTATATTGAGATCACAATTCATATGCCTCAGTTACATGGGAGATCATAATTCATATGGATCAGTTAAATTGGAGATCACAATTCATATGGATCAGTTACATGAGAGATCACAATTATATGGATCAGTTAAATTGGAGATCCCACTTCATATGGATCAATTACTGGGAGATCACAATTCATATGGATCAGTTACATTAGAGATCACAATTCATATAGATCAGTTATATTGAGATCACAATTCATATGCCTCAGTTACATGGGAGATCATAATTCATATGGATCAGTTAAATTGGAGATCACAATTCATATGGATCAGTTACATGAGAGATCACAATTATATGGATCAGTTAAATTGGAGATCCCACTTCATATGGATCAATTACTGGGAGATCACAATTCATATGGATCAGTTACATTAGAGATCACAATTCATATAGATCAGTTATATTGAGATCACAATTCATATGCCTCAGTTACATGGGAGATCATAATTCATATGGATCAGTTAAATTGGAGATCACAATTCATATGGATCAGTTACATGAGAGATCACAATTATATGGATCAGTTAAATTGGAGATCCCACTTCATATGGATCAATTACTGGGAGATCACAATTCATATGGATCAGTTACATTAGAGATCACAATTCATATAGATCAGTATGGTATATGTGTGTGTGTGGTGTAGGCCTATATATTTGTGTGTGGGTGTTTGTGTGTATCTGTGTGTGTTTAAATGTGTATATATTTATATATATAATAACTATTATTAGGCCTATTATTATTATTATTATTATTATTATTATTATTGTTATTATTAATATTTATTATTGATGTTTTTGTTGTTAAAAAAGATGATAAAAAATAATAATTTGACAGTAGTAGTATTGTCATAGAATTATACGGATATATAAAAAATTAAAATGTGCAAAGATATTAAAAACTGGTATAAATAAAACACAAAAGTAATGAAAAGAACTTGGAAAAAAATCTTTAAAATAGAAAGAAATATTGTACTGTATTTTTTTAAAGAAAGGTAGTGGTTACGCCACGAAGAGAAAAAAAAATACAACATCATGTTTAGGTTTTATAATTGGTTAATAAGTAAATGGTTATGATTAGTCAATTTTGACGTTTGACCCTCATATCTCGAAAACACCCCTCAACCTGGCTGATGACCATAACTTTTCGGAATCTACACAAAAAATAGGTCTGGAAAAGTTGGATGAATGTGTGTCCTTCGTCGATTCGTCGAGTGTTGAAATCCCCCCCCCCCAACCTTCTGCTACTGGACTACAAGTTGATAACTAAATTAGTCATCTGAACTTTCAGGGGTCGATGTAGGGGCGGAGGAAACGGGGGCTGGCCCCATCCCGAAAGAGAGAACAAAAGAAAAGTAGGCCTAAGTAATACTCCAAAACAAGCCAATTTTCGATTTAAATTCTATATAGGCCTATCAGTTTGTCTGTGGTCAAGCAATTCTAAACAAAAATCTCAAACGCCACCTTCGCAAATATCATGGCCTCTACCCAATTATTTTCTTTCGATCCGTCACTGAATATAGAATCTCGAAAGGAATAATGGATACGTAGATAGGTTAGTCGTGTGTTTATCACATGAATCTAGGCCTAGACCTAGGCTTGGGGAGCTGATGTAGGCCTGGCGTAGGTAGGCTAACTAGGAAAGAATAGATGATTGATTTAAAAAGTAATAGTTGTAAACCAGAAGCCGGGGATGATATTATTTTACTCCATTTAAAAATTGGCATTCTTTATGCATTAATCTATACCATAACTTATATCTAGGATTTATGGCTGTACATTACAATTATTATAGTTTACCATGGTTTATTATAAGCTTATAAAGTGGAGTTGTCGTAAGAAAGAAAACCCAATTTGGCAGGATCAACACATTGGGTAGGTAAGAACTGCATCTCCATTTCATTAAACACCGACGACGAATAATATAATACCGTGATACTGTACAGTTGTGAATATATTATATTATTCATATTAAATTATTCAATTCAATTCAATTCAATCTTTTATTGTCCAATATATAAAAAAATACATTAGAAAATCTTTGTTTATACACTGCAACTTATAAAAGGTTAAAAATTAAATATAAAAAGATACACAATTAAATTTACAATTCAAATTAAGGGATTTGTTATATGATTTGTGAATACCATGATAATACATAAAAAGGTCGATTACTCACTCCATTGTAAACCTGTTGCGGTCTGCTTGGTATTCTACGTATCCATCGAGGAGACTCCATCCAAACTCTCTTGAAATTGACATACATTTCAATGTTAATGGTGTTAAGATGGTTTTGTTGGAAGCGCAATCAGAACAATTCAGGTCCAAAAAAGATTCGGCTTTCATGTTCTGTCCGATATGTTCACATTTGTACTCTTTATAGTCATCGGTCAGTTGAAAGGCAAGACGCCAGTGAACACGGATCTGTTAAATAAACAAGATCCTATCAATTTCTTTTTAAATCAATGATAACAATAAGTGATACTTATTTTACGCGCCGTGGTTTGGTGACACTCTTAGTCCAAACTCTCATAGTGGCGTTTTCGTGCGAACGTGCGCGCGACCAATTTAGGGGCGAAAATACAATTATTGGCTGGTTCCTTAGGTATTTTTAATAATAACTTTATAATCACCATTCAATGTCATATCTTCAATCTTTCATTAACTACAGGTATATTCCCAGACAGGATGAAACTTTCCCGTGTTACCCCTATCTACAAATCTGATTTAACACAAATTACCGTCCTATTTTAATTTTATCTGTTTTTTTCGAAAGATTTAGAAAACATTATATATGACAGAACTTTCAATTTCATTACGAAACATGATATTTTATATAACCGACAACTTGGTTTTAGAAAGGGATACAGTACCTCTGGCTCTGACGGATCTTATTAATCAAATTGTAGATGCGTTCGAAAGAAAATCATTTAGCTCTTGGAGTGTTCATTGACCTTTCGAAAGCCGTCGACACAATTGACCACGATATTCTTTAATCTTATTGTGGTATAAGGGGTCGGCACATAATCTCTTCAAAAGATATTTAATCTAACCGTTCTTAATACACTAAATACGCAAATTACAATTCTACTTTCTCTCCAATAACCAGTGGTGTTCTTTAAGGTTCATTATTACGTCCTCTCTTATTTAATTTGTACATCAATGACATCCACTGGTCTTCTAATTTGATCTCTTTTTCCCTCAGGCTGATGACAGAATGTTATTCTTCTAAAAATATCCATTCACGTTTTCATACTGTAAATCAACATATGATTTTATCTCAGTACCTTTAATAACAAGCTCTCTATCAACCATACAAAATGCAGTTACATCCAAAAAGATAGATTGATTGATTCATTGACAGTAGGCCTACTCTACATAATTGATAACCAGATTATAATTCATTTCAACAGTACCAAATTTGTAGGTGTTTACCTTAATATTGGACTAACCTGGCTAACACACATTGAAGATATTGAAAATAAAGTTTCCGAGAACTTAACCTTGATGTCATTCTTAGACTTTCTTCATTTGTTCCTTCAAACGTTTTACGTATTTTATATTTTTTACTAATTCTTCCTTATCTGAGATACTGTAACATCGTTTTGGGCTAATACTTACCCTTCCAACCTCATAAAACTTCAAACCATTCGAAAGAAGGCTATCATGGCTATATTTGGCACCGTAACCGTGGTTTCTCTTGTCCCATTTATTTTCTAATCTTAAACTTCTTAACCACACTTTAACAATCCATTTTCATATAATCATCTATTAACTTTCTTTATCCTAAACGCCTCTGTAATAATATGTTTATTTCTAATCTCGCTCTTCATGAGCACCACACTAGGACTAGGTCTGATCTCTCTATTTCCACCCACAAAACTAATTAATTTCAACACAATAAAAGATATTCTGGTTCGAAATTATAGAACAATTTACCTCGAACCATTATTAATTCACATTCAAAAACAAACTATCCACTACCATTAACAGAAACACTTATTGTCATGTATTAAATAGGCCTAATCATTTTACACTTTTCTTTATAACCATCTCCAACAAATCGTCTTCTAGGTCAGAGTTACTTTTTGTTGTTTTTGTTTTGTTTGTTTTATTTTTATAATTATTATTTCGTTATTAATTAAAGTGTCAATTAACAGAGTAGCAGCTGTGAAAGGGGCGATAGAAATTAGGTCATTACTTCCAACGTCTACAACAAGGATATCAGGCTTTAAATTAGAGGAGGGGCTGAAAGTTGTGAATTTCCTCAATCGTGAGGCCTGATCTGCCTAAGAGAGTAACAGAGTGAAAGTGGTTATCCACTCGTAGCTCAGAAACTGGCCTGTAATGTCCGAGGTAATCACCGGACTCAAGACCGCAGCTGTAGGCTAGGCTGTCACGTAGCCCGGTCACAAAACTGTGCCCAAAAACAACAGCAGAATACATAATTAAAAATATGCGTGAGGCTTCAGACAAATTGTACATGCACTATAAGTGAACACACAATCAAGGGAGCTAAATAACTAAGCAGATCAAGCGTGATTGGGATGATTAAAAAATATTAAAATTTACTTGGAATACAATCAACTTGAACGGATTGAAGCATGATGACAAGAGAGAGAATGTGAAGTGATCTGTCAGTCAAAACAAGATTGAGCCCTCAATCTTTTCATAATTTCAACACAATATAAGATATTCTGGTTCGAAATTATAGAACAATTTACCTCGAACCATTATTAATTCACATTCAAAAACAAACTATCCACTACCATTAACAGAAACACTTATTGTCATGTATTAAATAGGCCTAATCATTTTACACTTTTCTTTATAACCATCTCCAACAAATCGTCTTCTAGGTCAGAGTTTATTTTTGTTGTTTTTGTTTGGTTTTTGTTTTTATAAGTATTATTTCCCCCGTCTTTTTGTCCCGTCCTGTCTCGTCTGTATTCTGCCTTCATTTGTTTTGTTTTTTTTTGGCTTCCCCATCACAAGATTTTATATCTTCTCTGGCAATTGCCTTTTCCTTTGCTTTTTCCATATAGGCCTATTGTATGTATTTATTCAAAGGAAGAAAATAAATGTTGTGATGCATGGTATTTTATTCTGTTTTATTTTGAAATATGATCTGGAAATAAAGCAATAAAATTGCAATGTCACTAATGGGTAAGTTGTCAGTTTAAGCAATGAAACATTTCGCACAGTTGTTTAAATTATATTTAGGCCCAATTGAATGTTTGCTTACAAAGTTCATACCTTGGTTTCTCCAAGTTTTTCCCAGTAGAAAGTACCGCCACGATAGTGAGTAGAATACACCTCAGCCAGCATTACCACTATTGCAAAAAGCACCAAACCTCTCATGGTTGCCTAATAAGACGTAATTACTGAAAAGATAGAAATCAATGAGAGTAGTGATAATATCATCATTGTTGGTGACTTCAACGGTAAAATTGGTAATGAAATAAGTGGAGGGGATGATGCTATTAATTCCAATGGCCAGAGTTTACTTAACTTTTGTGATGATAGTGACATGAATATTCTAAATAGTAGTGAAAAATGCACTGGCATTTTTACGTGGTTTAAAAACAGTAACAAAAGTATATTAGATTATGGCCTTGTAACCAATAACCTGTATCCAAAAATTAGACGAAGAATGTTGGTATCACTTAGGTAGCGACCACAACGTAGTCATTATTTACTTAAATCATGAATACAACAATCTTGGTAATATGCATAAAAATGTTAATAATAAGACTTTTTGGAACTGTCATAAAACAAGATCAAAATTGGAGACCATTTCAGGAAGGTATCAACGACAAATTTGAAAACTGGGATCCTTCAAATTTAAATGCTAACGAAGCGTGGAATCAATGGAAAAACCATGTATTATCCACAGCTAAAAATTTCTTTGGATACAAAAAGATAAAACATGGTTCGACAAAGAAATTGAAACATTAATTAAAAAAAGAAGAGTGGCGTGTCAATCGCATCGTCATTATTCTAAAAATAAAGATTCCCCTGAATTTGACCAAGAAAGGTGCAATTTATTATGGGATGAATACCAACGTAGCCGTAAAGAATGTAAATTAATGATTAATAAGAAAATAATGCAAAGTCGTGTTAACAAATGTACAAAACTTGCAAAAAAAGGAGGGGTCCAGTGCAGTGTTT
Organism: Anneissia japonica; assembly: GCF_011630105.1. Classification (NCBI taxonomy): domain Eukaryota; kingdom Metazoa; phylum Echinodermata; class Crinoidea; order Comatulida; family Comatulidae; genus Anneissia; species Anneissia japonica. Next base: position 4,543,583 of record NW_022686322.1, read on the forward strand.
TTTGGACCATGTTAAAGGGTAATAAGAAAACCAATAATATAAATTCTGTTATTATTCCTAATACCCAAACAATAACATCAGATAAACAAACAATTAAATCATCACTAAGTATTTCAAGACCCTTGGTAATAAAAATATAATCCCTGAGGATAGCACATCCATAAACGTACTTTTAGAAAATGATTTTAATTAATGTGACAGTGACGACCAAAATAATACCGTACTTTAGATGAGCTTGACTTAACTTATGAGGCTGTTGCTGCGGCTATTGCACATTGTAAAAATAATAAAAGCCCTGGCTTAGATACCATAACAAATGAAATGTTAAAGAATGGAGGAAATGGCATGATTAGATCACTATATATTTTATTTAAAAGGTCGAGTCAACTCAAGACAATTCCAAACGACTGGAATATGGGTGTCATAATTCCAATATTTAAAAAGGGTGATCCCAAAGACCTTAGCAACTACAGAGGCATTACACTTAATAGTCAACCGGAAATACGGATTTGACTGGACAAAATTGCAACAAAACGTTTTATGATCTAAATATAAACTTAATTATATGTAAAACAACATACTAAAAGTTTACCAAAATAGGACGTACATAAAGGTGTTTTTGGACGTACATAAAGGTGTTTTTTATAACCAAAAGTTCAGCACTATTTGAAAGTAGACTTTTACACGGTACGTACTGCGGTTTTCAAACTTTTCTTGATTATGATTGGTCAACATTTAGGTCAACGTAGGTCATATCTGTTTGTTGCCGGAAGAGTGAGACCCGTGTGCGATTTTTTTTCCCGTACGAAACATTTGCATGAAACTTCACTCGGGCCATCTCGGATTGACTCGACTCGAGTTCGATACGAGGAACAAGAGCAGACACTTCGCAATGTCGTGACGCTCGAGTTTTACTTTTATTGCTCTTTCAATGTTTACCTACGGTAGGCTATGAAATTTATGGGATGTACGTGTGTAACTAACTGTGACCTTCTTGTATGTTATTAAATGTTAGTATAATATCTACAACAACAACAACAGCTAGTACCCCTCTTTAAAAAGTGTAGATAGGTACACCAAAGGCTGACAGAAAGAAGATAAAACTACAGGCCTAAAGCAGGCTGAGTTAAGTCCACCTACCATAGGCCCTCCCTAAACTAGGCCTAGGTCCTAGGCTAGGGTCCTAGGCAGACACCAACAGTCACGCTTCACATGACGTTAATTGAAATTTTGAAAAAAAAGGGGGGGGGGGGCCTTGCCGGGGTTCCCCGGGGAAATTGAAGCAGAAAAATAGAGTGCATAAGAGAAATATTATTAATAAATAGAATATACCATTCCGGCGTTATTGAACTTGGCCAAACTATCCTTGTAATGTAATTAATGTTAATTAATAACAATAATAATAATAATAATTTCAGCATTATTACCTTGGCCTAAGCCTTGTAATCAAGAACCTATTTACTAGGCCTATAACTAATAACTAGCCCAAAGGGAATATCTTTTGTGCTATTTTCCCTTAACGTCGTTTTTTTTTTAATGTTCTCTAATTTCACCATTGTCTAAGTTCCTAAGGTAGGTTTTAATAACATAATAATTAATATTAATAATAAATAATAATCATTTCGGCATTAATTAACTTGGTCTAGCCTTGTAATCAAGAACCTGCAGATACTATTTACCATATAACTAGGCTTAGGCCTCATTTATACAATTAATTGGTGCTCTGCCATTTTGGCAGGTCTTTGGCGGCATCAGTATTTTAGAGCTGCCTATTCTCAGCTCTTCTCTTAATTTGAAAATAACTGTCAGAAAGAAACGCGCTATTCCTCTTTGTGCTTTCCCCTGAAAGCGTGTATTTTTAGTAGTAGTAGGCCTAGGTAAATATGCAAAACACAGATCTAACTAAAACAATAAAAATAAAATTGTCACAGCATGTAACTCAAGTTCAAATAACACTTTCCATTACTCGTGCAGCTCAATCAAATATTTATATGTCATTTTAAACGACCCATTAGTATTAGCATGGTAACATCAATGTATTTTTTAAAAATCAGACAGCAACGTTCTTTTAGAAGTTGTTTTGCATTTTGTAGACGTTTATCTGTTGATGACCTTTTGACCTCCTGAATTCCGCAATATGAGATTTTCGGCCCGAGTCGATTCAGTCGAGACGGCCCGAGTGGAGTTTCATGTAAATGTTTCGTACGGGAAAAAAATCGCGACCCGCGTGCGAGCTTCGCGATCGCGAGGTTTGGTGGGCGAATCACAGATATATTTCTTCCGGTTTACAGGAATTACAGAGTTATAAATATTGGAAATTAATTGGAATCGTACCAGAGTTAGTTCATGTATGACCCAGACAAATTTTGCTGTAAAGTCTAGGCCTGAGGCCTTGTAATAACATCTCATTTTTAGGCCTTAGCTTAGGCATTGCTTTCTTGCTTCCCGGTTCAGTCTAGTAGTCGCGCACACCTTGAAGTGTGTCACTTTCCCCTCATCACAACGTTTTCTCGGCGGCCAACGCACGCATGAACGTATAGAGAAAATCTTAGTAACGTAGGCTATTTTCAATGTAATCTCATCAGTATCTAAGTGTAGAATGGAACCAGAAACGCATCGACCTACATGATGTAGAACTACTACTATATTTATTGTCGAGTACCGTTTTTTTTTCATTGTACAGTATCGCAAAAACTAGAGCAGTCTCAAAATCAAAAATCTTTCAACTTATATTTTGACGCCTTTTGAATTTATTTTTAGGATTCAAATCTGTATCATAACATAGGGCCTGCTAATTATTGAGTCGTTTACTCTATTCATGATACATGCATCCAATAGAAAGCTCAATATTGAAAAAAAGAATATTGGTCATTTAATTCGCATCAAGGAAAATGGGAACATAACATTACATTACTGCTGATTTCATATTGACGGTAAATGAATTTTGCATTGAAAATTATTAATATAAATTAGTTTTACTGTAACTCACTTTAGGTCAATATAAATAAAATTTTGTATTTTTGAAAACATTATACCAACACCCCTAATAACGGTACAATTTCACGCTTTGGTTTGTATCCCTTGAATATGGGTACCCTTATCTTATTTAGAAGTCCCAAAGGGCCCCTGATTAGGGGTTCTACTTTATATTGAAGTGCTGTAATGTCTTGTAACAACAATATAATTTGATAAACATACTTATTAAAGAAAATAATTATCTAAAACAGCTTTTCAATTTAATTTTCATGATTTGTTGATTTCCATCGGTTTATTCCGACCGTGTTAATTCTGACATTGGTTGATAGCACCTTTGTCATGTTTTTGATTCCATAATGCCCGCCAATTTAGCAGGCACTAAGGCGTAAATGTCTCTCAATAGTAGACAAATAAGGAGCTGAGGATGTGAATGAGCGACACAACACTATAAAACTGTTCCCTGATAAAATGTCTACTAAAACTTTATTACAAGACCAAGACAAATATTTCTATGCATTTTGTAACACAAACACTATTAAACAAACGGCGGTACAGGTCTATGGCGTAATAATATGCCAAATAAATATTAATAAAATTTCAGTTCCTTAACCTTTTTATTTGTCAATTATAAGTGTTGGACATCAACCATCTATAATTTCCATTTTTTACTTGCCTGCCTACCTCCCTCCCACCCCAATCAAAAGCGTCAGCGGCAAATCAAATTAAAGCGCTTCGTAACCAAGGCACAGCACACACATCCTAGGCAGGGCGTATAAGCCCAGTGAAATAGTTCAGTATTCTTTGCTATAAAAATAACCTTTCCCGTGGGTATATTTTGGTAAACTTTTTGTATGTTGTAGATATAAAATTTAACTATATATATTCATAAAAAAACGTTTTGTTGCAATTATGTCCAACTTTGGTGCTTCAAATCCGTATTTCTGGTGAACTCATGTGTCGCTAAGGTTTACAACCGCATTATCTCCCAAACAGTGTCAAATTTCTTAGAAGAGTTTAACGTTTTAAGTGAAGTGCAAGGCGGTTTTAGAGAGGATAGAAGATGTGAAGATCATATCTTCACACTTAAAAGCATCATTAGCACATGACAATCAGAAGGCAAAAAACATTTCTTGCATTTTTAGATTTTAAAAAAGCATTTGACACTGTTTGGAGAGAAGGGTTATTCTCAGCTGTTAGTAATATTGGGGTTAAAGGAAATTTACTCCAAATTATTAAGAATTTGTATGAAAACGTACAAGGTAAAGTTATTTTTCAAGATATAGAAACTGAATTCTTCAATATCGACGAAGGATTCAAACAGGGCTGTTCACTATAACCTATTTTGTTTTCTATTTTCATCAACGAATTACAAAAAATGATAACAAACAGTAACCCTGGAGTTACTATATTTAATGTTGAAATTGGAGCCTTATTTTGGACTGATGATGTAGTGTTAGTCGGTGAAGACGTATATAGTTAAATTTTATATCTACAACATACAAGTAAATCTCCTCCTTAAAGCAGCAAGTGACTTTTCAAGTAAATGGAAACTGGATTTTAATTACAAGAAATCCAATGTTCTTATTACAGGACAACGTGTAAATAAATATAGAAAATGGAAATTATAATATTAGGGCTAAGACCTTCCATTAAATTAAAATTGCTCTATTTAAAAATAATTTACATGAATATTGGGAAAATTTCTCCAATGGTTCACCAGATCTAAAAATTCATTATTTGCTTAATGATCTTTTCTCAACAAATTCCACTCTTGGCTTACTTTTTAATACTTGTATTAAAGAATATCTAAAAGATGCATGGGAAAAACGAACAAATGTTTTAAATGACCCTGCTAATAATGTTAATAGCTTATAAATGTTTTTTTTCTCTTTCTATAATGATTTTATGAATAGACATTAACTGTACTTCTGTTGTGTTTTTGATATGTATGCTTTTACATCAAGTTCACATTGCATTTATTATATTATGTGCTTGTTTTTATTTATTTATTTTTATTTACTTTATTTTATTTTATTATTATTATTATAATATATATTTTTTTCTTTTTTCTTTCTTTTTTTTCCCCTTTTAGTTGAGATTTTAAACTTTAGAATATTATTTTAATTGCATTTGGATTTTTCATTACTATTGTCTCTTTTTTATGAATTTTATCTTTACTTGTAACTTTTGTTTTGTTGTATGGTCGAACCTCTCCTGCGTGAGAGTGTTCCTCTGTTTTGAAAGAGAGAGCCAATAAATTATTAAATTAAATACTATCTACGTTAAAGAGTCTAAAACTATTTTCAATAATAACATTTATTTGGGGTTTTTTTTCTGAAGTAAATATAAAAATTAATGCTTTGTATTTCCTTTACATCCAACAGCAAGTACACTCGCCACTTACATGATGGAATGATGCTTTATAAACCAAGTCTCTCTATGAGACTTAGGGATTGGAGTTGTTTCCGTTCGTGAGAAAACGTCCCACTTTAATATTAATTGATCCCAGAACCTAGAATTAGAAAGCAAGCACCTTAGCCACTAAGCTAGTAAACTCCATTCCAGTTAGTATCCAACTTCTTACCGGTGTGGATAAACCAGGTCTCATAACATTATGACGTGATACGATTACTCCCAAGAAAACGGTTACACAATTAAGAAACGAAAACAACCAAATACTATACAAAGCAAGTAGGAAAGCTCCTAATAAACTAATAAGTAAAATTCTTTAAAGAAAATATTTTCGTTCTCATATAATTTAGAATAATCCAGACTCAAATCATGAAATGGAAGATATTGAAACAATTATTACCACCTCTAGGAAGACCTCAAGTTCAGTGTCTGCTATTAATAACAATGTAAACACAGGATAACGACAGTGCTAACATAGCCTACATTAAACGTCTTTTTTAAATGTTGGCAATGATAAAAACATTGGTAACAAGAGCCTACATTAAATATTTTTTTGTAATGTTGGCAATGATGTTGTCATCTATAATGACTCTATGACACATCATGAATGATAATTTAACTAATAATTCATCTGATATGTATATTTGTGATATTTTTAGTGATGCACTAAATTATCTTTCCAAAATCTATATTAATAAATCTTCAGTACAGTTCGCCCTCCAATTCGACACCACTTTGAGGAGAGAAATTTCGGGGATGGTCTTGGGGTTTCGTCTCATTTCATTTCAATTCATTTATTCGTCTCGAAAATACAATTCACATAAAATATCATACACAAAAAAGACGGAGAGACAGGAAATTCAAAAAGAGAACTAAATCAACTGTCAAATGGATTACCTAACAAAAAGACAGAGAAAAACAGACACAATATATATAAATATATATGAATATAAATATCAAAATAAGCCCTTAAAATAATCTTTCAAGGCTTTAAAAAAATATTTAAAATTTAAAATAAGTTTATCACGCACATTAGTCGGCAAATCATTCCAAAGACGGGGAAAATAATTACAGATAGAATTTTTGAAACAATCAGTCCTAGCAAAATTATGAATAAAATTGATATCAATTAAATTATAACGTCTAAGATTAATTTTAATATGGTTGAAAATTGGAAACTTATATTTACCATAAATGCACTTCGTGAGAAATGAAATAGAAAGAAACTTAAAACGATCCTCAATACAACATAAAACCAAGGATACCAAGTCTTTGTGTATCCACTTGGAGAATTAGCTTTGTGTTAAAAGATTTACGATTTGTTATTTGGTTTTTTTCTTTTATCGATACTCGGATACCTTTTATCTAAATATTAGCTAATGTGATATAAGGAATTATTGCGGATCATTTTTATAAGCCACTTTCTACAAAATATAAGCGCTCCGAAGACCATATTTTTATCACTAAATGTAGTGCAGTACCCGATAAGTAGATGTTAGGTCTTACATCGATAGGCCTAAACGTTTCTAGCAATGTAGGTTACAGAAACCCGTTTAGACCGTTCGGAATTTTTATTTTGCACTAGCAGCAATGAAATTAAATTAATAATTAAAACTTATGAACGACATGTTTC
>NW_022686322.1:4550625-4559057 GCF_011630105.1 Anneissia japonica
ACATTAGGCTTATTGTTATTCAATGTACACAAAACACATACAAAACATTATCTTACAATATGCATTGGCAAATAATTTTATGTTTAAATCATACAACAAATGTGTTATTATAGACAAAATCTGCATTAACATCACTATTTGTTTTACAGTGGTCTTTAATTGGAGGGAAAATTTCCAGTTGGGTCCGTCAAAATTATGGACTTTGGTCTATAAATAGAGTCCGTCTTTAATTGGAGGGAATATCTAACGATGAAAATTAGGTATCCAACCGGGGCCGCATAAAAGTGGTCTTTACTTAATTGGAGGTCTTTAATTGGAGGGGTCTTTATATTTAGCTTTTTACGTCTTCGATTCAATGGCGTTTCATCACTATCTCAGATACCTTTTATTTAAATATCAGCTAATGTGATATAAGGAATTATTGCGGATCATTTTTATAAGCCACTTTCTACAAAATATAAGCGCTGCGAGGACCACATTTTTATCACTAAATGTAGTGCAGTACCCGATAAGTAGATGTTAGGTCTTACGGCAATAGGCCTAAACGTTTCTAGCAATGTAGGTTACAGAAACCCGTTTAGACCGTTCGGAATTTTTATTTTGCACTAGCAGCAATGAAATTAAATTAATAATTAAAACTTATGAACGGCATGTTTCGACGTGTCCCACGTCATCATCAGGTAATAACGCTTATGATACTAACGGTTTAAATACTAAATTAATAATTATTTGTACAAAATATGCTTATATAGAATCTTAACTTAAATGTTGATTTTAGGTTTCAATTTTCATTTGCCGACATTAGATTTTTAGTATTTATGAAGAGTATTGTGTGGTTCGCTGATACCAACAGTGATGGAAAAATTATGCTTAAACTAAAATAACACCGACAGAAACACCGGGGCTTACATATCGAACAGGTCAGACAGTTGAAACATGTCCTTATACAGTAGAACCCCTATTAAGGGGGCACCTTCGGGACCAAAATAAGTGTCCCCTTAATAGGGGTGTCCCCTGAATAAGGGTACCTCTATTCAGGGACATTAACCAAAAACGTGAAATTGTCACCTTAATAGGGGTTTTGACATGTTTTCATATAGCGATGATATAAAATTCTTTATAATATTTATTTTATTGACACAATTATTTACAGTAACTCATAGCAATAATTTGCAATGCAAATACAATTCATTTTAAGTATGAAATTAGCAGAAATGTAATTAAAACAACAATAGGTTTATATAGTCCCAATATTGTTTCATGATGCAATGAAATCCCCATGGTTAAGGGTCAAAATTGAAAAGATTGGTTTATACGAAGTAACAAATGAAGTAGGTCCTACCGATATTCACTCCAAGAATTTGGGAAGAAAATTCAGGTTTTAGCTCAGATTTCAAATTTCCAAATTCAGTTTTCATTTACAATTAATTTCAAATTCAATTTATTCAAAAAACCCCAGAACAGTCTAGAAGTAAGGTAGTAGGCCTAGAAAAACTTTACATTAATAGAACAATTTAATTAAAACGGACAATTTATTCATACATATACCAGAACAATTAAAATAAAAACCACAAAAAAATTGTCAATTTCTCAAAATACAAAATTCAATCAAATCAATACGAGGTGAGAACAGAACACCACTTTAACAGATACAAACAAAACAACAAACAATGAAAATACTTTAACACACCGAACTACTGCCAAACAAAGAATTGATTCAAAATTCTTTTTGCACTTCAATTTCAGTTAAATTATTATTATTATTATTATTATTATTATTATTATTATTATTATTATTACCATTATTATTATTATTATTAACATTATTATTATTATTATCATTACCATTATTATTATTATTATTATTAATAATATTATTATTATTATTATACCAAAAGCTCGCTCTTGACAAACAGTAGTAGAAATGATAGTTAGAAAGGTGATAGAAGTTCCTTAATAAGTTGCTCAAAATGTGTCAATATATAAAGTGAATTTTTCTTATTTAGAGACTGTTGTATTTGTTGTGATACAATTGAAAAAACAAGTGTCCCCTTAATAGGGGTTATTTGATCATTTGACACACTCAGAAAGTGTCCCCGTCCCCTTAATAGGGGTGTCCCCTTATTAGGATTTGGCCGGAGTGTTAAAAGATATATCGCCCCTCGTTTTACGGCAAAGTGTCACCTTAATAGACGTATCCCCTGGATAGGAGTGCCCCAAACGAAGGGTTCTACTGTAATTTGTTTCAAAATAAAAATCAAATGTAAATCTATGACTAAAATCAAAATACGATTAGGCTTATGTATAAGAAAGTAATTAATCATACCTGATTTCAAACAAGTCAGCAGACAAAATGTCAGTTTCCGATCACTTTCGACGATGGAACGGTTGAAGTCTCGCAGGAACGTTTCTTTTTATCATCTCAGGCATATGGAAAATTAGTAAATTCCATAAACAAATCTAGTTGATGAGATAATGTTTATCAAAACGATCACTTTGTTTTAAACTTGTGCCTTACTAATTCCGGTATAAACGAATATGCTGATTCATTTTGATATTTTGTTACATCAAAGTGGATTGATTGAATTGATTACTTCCATGTTTGATACGATTAAATGACAAAGCTAATGGGTTCCTGAAGTGCAGGTTAAAAATTAAGCCTGACTATTGCAGTCGTGATTAAAATAATCTCTGTTGTTTTGGCTTGGAAGATCCGATTTTATCGACGTTTTATGAGTTCTAGTTCACTAACTTATTTGGTCATATAATTATTCATATTTTTCACTGAGAACCGCTGGTCGTAGCGAGTAGCTTTCTTTATAAAATTGTTTTGCTTAAAAAATGACCGGAAATGCCATATTTGACCTTTGACCCTATTTACAAGTTTTTCCTATTCCCAAGTCTACTCTGTAAAAACTTGGTTTGGTCTTAAATTATTCATGTATAATTAGTTTTACTCACTTTTGGTTCAAATTTTTTGAAGGCACCTAGACTACAGTTTTGACCTTGGACCTGGCAGGTCACTTTAGTTGTGTGTAACTTCAATAGAGATATAATAAGAATACTAGAGCGCTAATCGCAATGTATTCGATGTTCGAAATACGCAGAAATGTGTGTGTGTACCATCCAAGATGGCTGCCATAAATTTAGCCAATCAAATTTCGCTAAGCGCCATCATTTGCAATTGCGCCCTCAATTTACTCAGAAAGTTCAGTACAGCTAGTTACCCGTATGTTTGAAACTCGAGAGTTGCGGTGTTTGGTAATGCACACGATTTTAATTTTCATTCCTTGGTACTTATTTTTGAATAAGATGCTCCACTTGCCTCGTTTTGGCTACAATAGTTTAATAATTTGTTATTACCATTACTCATTATCATTAATGAAATAATAGTCAGTCAGAGGGCTTATTAATATGTAATAATATGTATACTAAGCCTGAAGGTGGCGCTTTACTATGACGGCCATCTTGGATGGTACGCATACATAACTTTGCATTGCTGCGCCATCTTGTCAGCACTCTAATAGTTTAATAGCTCTATGGTAACTTCATAATAATAGGTCAAATATATTGACTTTGATGTAATATTGTTTAGAAGTTGTGATTTTATCAGAAATTAACAATAAATTGTATTTCTATCAATCAGCAGCATTTACTCAGTGATTGGGTTTTTACAACAATCACCACCCTTGCATTTACAGTACTTTATTACACACATTTAACACTTTATTCTAGCTCTTCTACAGGGACACGAATTCTTGCGAGCACATTTGCCACACGTGCAGGGATCTGGCAGGCCATCAGGTTTCGAGATCACAATATCAGGGACGAATAAACTGCCACTCCTTACAAAACCAAAATTCTCAGCATTGATAATCGATGTGGCATTTCTAAAAGGGGCTTGAACCCACAGCTGCTGTTGGTAGTAGCTTCTATAGATATGTTTTCTTGCATTAGTTGAGGAAAAGCTGTTCTCCCAAAGTCCATTTTGAGGGTATTGCTATCAAATGCAGCAAGGCGCAGATCTTCAAATGTCTCAAGGTCTGTTGATGGTTTAAAACACTTGACTATACTGCATCCCGCACGATTAAAATCGTAACGGTTCTGGGTTTGGTCTACAGGAGTTCGTGTTTCGTGCAGGTCATTCCATTCATAGAAAAAGCCTTTATATTGGAGAAAGCGTACCTGTCGTTAGCCATAGTAGCCTAGGTCAATACTAACTTTGGCTATATAAAATTGATTATAAGATTGAAAAATATTAATCTTATTATTGAAGTAGTGATACTATGTACACGTTTTAATTATTGTTATTTATTCGTTAACGTTATTATATTTACATTTAAATTAAATGTATTGTTGTATGAATTACTATGTCCATGTTAAATTAATCTTATCTATTAAAATTGTATATTTAAATAATCTAGTAATAGACATGCATAGCCGAGGTCTAGCCTAGGCTAGGCCTAAACAAGTGACTATATATGTAAGTGTATAAAATTATGAAAATATGAAACGCAAAATTGTGAAAGAATAAAGGACGAAGGAAGAATAGGAAAGAGATTTAGAGCGGCTGAAATATTTTCCGAAAATATACAATAGTAGTGATACGAGATACGAGAAGCTTTATTGCAATTTTTATCATAAAAATATTGAAGTTAAACAATAGACCAAGAAAACACAGTACAATAACATCACAAAAAAAGGACACGAAACGCTAAATAAATAAAAAAAAAATTCATGAAATAAAACAAAGTAAAAAAATTACGAAAAGCTAAAAAATAAAGCAAAAAAAGGATTAGGCCTAAAAGAGAATAGAATTGGGTATATTTAGTAGCCAATATGCTATTATTGCATTAAGCTTTTGTAAACCATTTTTGGCACTAATCGTCAGAGGTCTCGGCGCCACAGCTTACACTTTTCATAATTCGAAATCGATTAGTGCCCAAAATTGTTCACAAAAACGTAATGCATCTTGAGGATATTTCCCGCACATTTAAAATCGTAATGGTACTAGTTTTGGTCTACAGGAGTTTGTGTTTCGTACAGGTCATTCCATTCATAGAAAAAGCCTTTATATTGGAGAAAACGTACCTGTCGTTAGCCATAGTAGCTTAGGTCAATACTAACTCCGGCTATATAAAATTGATTATAAGATTGAAAAATATTATTATTGTAATAATGATGATACTATACTATTATTGTTATTTATTCGTTAACGATATTATATATATTATTTATATTTAAATTTAATGTATTGTTTAAGTATGAATTACTATGTCTAGGTTAAATTAATCTTATCTATTATAATTGTATATTTAATTAATATAGTAATAGGCATAGCCGAGGCCTAGCCTAGGCCTCCTAAACCTAGTGACTATATGTGTAGTGTATAAAATTATGAATTAAAAGTAATGAATAGATAAAGCAAGAAGGAAGAATAGAAAAGAGATTTGGAGCGGCTGAAATATTTTCCGAATATATATAATAAATTAATCTTATCTATTATAATTATATATTTAATTAATATAGTAATAGGCATAGCTGAGGCCTAGCCTAGGCCTCCTAAACCTAGTGACTATATTTGTAGTGTATACAATTATGAATTAAAAGTAATGAATAAATACAGCAAGAAGGAAGAATAGAAAAGAGATTTGGAGCGGCTGAAATATTTTCCGAAAATATATAATAGTAGTCAATATGACATTATTGCATTACGTTTTTGTAAACATTTTTGGGCACTAATCGTCAGAGGTTTCGGTGCCACAGCCTACACCTTTGATAATTCGAAATCGAATTTACATAAACCTCAAATATCTTTCCTATTCTTCCTTTTTTCTTTCACAATTTTGCGTTTTTATTCATATTTTTCATAATTTTATACACTCGCATATATAGTCACTTGTTTAGGCCTAGCCTAGGCTAGACCTCGGTTATGCCTATTACTATATTATTTAAATATACAATTTTTAATAGATATGATTAATTTAAGATGGACATAGTAATTCATACTTAAACAATACATTACATTTAAATGTAAATATAATAACGTCAACGAATAAATAACAATAATTAGAACGTGTACATAGTATCACTAGTACAATAATAAGATTAATATTTTTAAATCTTCTAATCAATTTTATATAGCCGGATTTAGTATTGACCTAGGCTGCTAACGACAGGTACGCTTTCTCCAATATAAAAGCTTTTTCTATGAATGGAATGACCTGTACGAAACACGAACTCCTGTAGACCAAACCCACTACCGTTAGGATTTTAATCGTGAGGGAATATCCTCAAGATAAAAATAGGATGCTTCAAAATACAATTTCTATATAATCAATAAACTACTCACATTCTGCTGCCTATTAGAGGATGTAATACGTTTTTTTTTAAATATGTTTCTCATTACTAATCCTAAAGATAGCATTTGTTGATAGTGTAATTAAAAATAAAATATTGCTCATCATTTTCTGATAATCTGTCAAGATTGATATAAAATTTTACCTTCTAGACAGTTTATACTAAAATCAACACTCTCCAACTGTTGTTATGGTATTGCAGCTGCAAATTGACATGCAGGGTCAAAGGTCAGGAACTTAGTTTGTGAAATTTCTGAGTGAATTACAGTGAATCGGAACTTGAGTATGCGTAGTTTGAGACCAAAACCAACTTTTTACAGTCAGTAGTCGTGAGAATATGGAAAATTTGCAAATAGGGTCAAAGGTCAAATATGACATTTCCGCTCATTTTTAAAGCAAATGTCACATTAAAGCAAATAGAAATATGCATGGTCTGAACAATTTAAAAAAGAAAGGAACTCGCTACGACCAGCTGTTCTCAGCACATGGGAACCCTATTTTTTCACTCCTAATTTGCATATTCAAGCAAATTTGCATATGAACGGAAAATGTGACGGAGACGTAATTTTAGGAATTTAATTCCCTTGTCATGTGTGCTCAGTTAGAATAAAAACCCCTTCATTTGCTATTTTTTTTATACCGTGTAGCTTAATTTCAAAATACCCCTACCCTATAAAAAGGAGGCGTAGTCATTTAATAAAGGGCGTGGTCATTTTCGTGTAGTTCGTCCCTGAATCAGCCAGGATTTTGAAAGGGGAGAAGCCGTTATGCAAATTACGTAGGACCCCGGTGGGGTCAAGGAGGCGAATCCCCCTGTGAAGTAGCGCACTCTGAACGTTCTTAGGACTGTTTGAGAGGATAAATTGAAAATTGCAATAGACGCATTATAAATAAGCGCAAAAATAATTATATAATAAATCAACAGTGGCAGATCCAGGAATTTGAAAGAGAGGTGAACCAGGGAGGGACTTTCACAAACCGAGGAACCACCCAACTCAGCCCCACCATGGTTGGGGCTGAGGTAAGAAAATTTATTACTAGGGCATCTCTAGATGGCCGGAAATTACACTCTCGCACTTCAATTTGAATATATTTTCTTCTTCATTTTTCCTTAAAAAATGAGGGGGAGGGGGGTGCCTTAAATCCACCTCTGCTCAAAACATTCTTTATCCACTGCCAGAATAGTCATAATCACGAAAAATGGACATGAAAAACCAGATCACATCCTAAAAACAAACAGCAGTCACTAAGACATACATCAGGAGCCGATTCGATGGATTTCAATGTCATACCCAGGGAAGGGCACAGACCTGTTTTGAAAGGTGGAGGGGGAGGGCTTTTTGTGAGTCGACACCCACCTCAGCCCCACAAAGGTTGGAGCTGAGGTGAGTAAATTTTAGGAAATCTAGATGGCCAGAAATGACACTATTAGTAAAATTCATCATCATCACATCACCATTAGTCAAAATGAAGTGGCAAAAAAAAATTCTCATGATCTTTTATCAGGGATTTTTGACAACCATAGAGATCTTATTAATGTGTGTGTGTATGCCATAGAAAACAAAGCTTAAAAACATTGTCTTTGAGTATGTACTTTACATAGGCCTACTTCAAAAACGTGATTTCACAACCACAAGCAAAATGAAACGCTAACAAATTTCTCATGATCTTTTATCAGGTTTCTACTTAATATCCAGGATAACCTAAATAGCTTACTAAGCTTTAACTATATATACTATAGTATGAACAACAAATCACAACTTTTTTTTTCGCATTTAGCACAATTTTCACTTTTTATTGCTATTAATATTATTATCAGTTATTACTCTCGTCATCCTCATCATTGTTGATAGTAATTGTTATTGTCGTGATGGATTAGACAATAACTGGATTTGCGTCAGGAGAAACATGTATAGGTGTAATTTTGCCCTACCTAACCCGCTGCTTACTTGGACTCGAATTCAACCCTGGCCATCAGGCGCAAGCTCGGTGGTCTAGAGGTATGATGCCAGGCTAGTAATCTGGAGATCGTTTGTTCGAGTCCCACCCGAGAACAACTTGCGATTTTTTCGC
>NW_022686322.1:4559141-4567064 GCF_011630105.1 Anneissia japonica
GTCTACAACAGTCGAGAAATTCTCTCCTAAATGAAGTGCATACTAATCTTAGTCAGGTCCTAGACTAATATGGATAAATTTGACTTAAGCAGAAATATGGACTTAAGACGAATTTAAGCTGATTTCTAGTTTGATAAATCTGGCCCCCGGGCCTGAGTAGTAGGCATAGGACCCTGCTCTAAACTAAGTAGCCCTTGTCTAGTAGGGCCTAGGCTGCAAATACCTGTATGGGTTTTATTTCTTTTGCTTTTATATTTTTCCTTCCCCCTTTCTTTCTTATTTTGTAGTGAAAATCAGGGCCCACGTGACCTTTTTCAGGGACCAACGTTTCTCTATTGATTTAGCATCACTAGATAAAATAAAATGAACGGGCGGGCGGGGGGATCCTCCAGAAAAAGGGCGGAACGTCATTTAAAGTCGGATAAGCTTCTCTTAGCAGACCTTAGCATATTATGATCATATATTTGTTTCCAGAGTGTGAAATCCAATTGTTCTTTTAGATTTGAATGACTTGTTTTTTTGTTCTTTGTTTTTTTTTTTTTTTTTAAGAAGAAATGTAAACGTCAAATATAGTGCAAATATTTATAAGATTGTGTCTCCTCACCAACAGTTATGAATTTTCCTGTCTGTTTTCCATTTTTTCTCTCGGTTTATAAAATACCCATTCGGTGACCATCATTAGATTTTTGCTAATTAAAGCTAATTTCTGCTCCTTTGCATATTTCCCTGCGATATACAACATTTTTAACTCCTTAAATTTATTATTTGCCGTATTAAACAACATGGTAAGCCCAAAAAATAAAAATAAAGCAAAATTTTTTTCTTCTGAAATTTCCATTTTTCATGGCGGTGGGTCTGCTAATTGGCCAAATATAAATTTGTTTTATTCGAATCATCATTTTAGAGGGCGGCATGTCCGCCAAGCAACGTACACAAAAGTTTGCCATATCTACGACCATACTACATCTGAAGATCGAGAATATAGAAGTTGTTAATAGTTTGATAGATGGACGTCACATAGAAACCATACATAACCTCCCACTTGCATACAAATACACAAAGGAGACCTATCATTTACATACACACATAGGCCTATCAAAACACATCGAACAAGGAGACTTTCTCTCAACGGGAAAATATCATAGCCGGTGAATATAACAATGTGAAAATAATTGAAATACAGGGGATACTGACAACTGTGAAAATTAAAGACGCAGCACAGCCAAAAGAAAAATGTCAACTTTGCTTTTAAGTTTTAAACAAGGGTACCAGAGTACGAAAGCCCATTAGTGCCAATAAAGTATATGTTCAGTAATCCGTAATAACAAATTACTAATTCGTTTCCAGTATTTTATTATACAGCGTGGCTATAAAATGGTGAGTACATGAAAGTTTTTGCAGTAAACCTTAGCAAATACCGTCAGGGCCTGGAGCCGAGTTTTTACTTTTGCACTTTAATGCGTCGCGGATGTCCTTTGTGCGGATACTGCTTGTATTAAATGGAATATTTGCTTGTGCGAGGTCCAGGACAGTGCAGAAGTGCCTATAGGTTTTGGGTTTCCATATTTAGTTGAGTAATAGTTATTTGTGATTTCTTTAGAAAACGAAGGGCCCTTCGGCCAGTGTAAAAGCGAATTGGTGAGAAGGTTTTTACTAAATTTCCAGAAATTGGCACGGTAAAATGCTTCTTCTATTTTATCATTTCGTGCCATAGACTGTCAACGCTATACCTTGACCTATGCCTGGGTTTGGATATTCTGCGAGCGTTTACGTTTTCCACGACGACTTCACAACCGATGCAGGCTTACAGGTTGATTACGCCTTTCCCAACACTTCACCCACCTGTATTTTTTGAAACTATAAAAAGATTGGAGAAAAACAGAACCGTGGAACGTCTTGTTCAATTTTATTGGGCATTTCAATCTTTAGTCCTATACCCAACCTAAATCTTGTCTTTTCACAAATATAATCTTTCTTATATATGCTTTATGTGTCTTTTTTTTTTAATTTTTTTTTGTCTTTTTCTTTGTTTTACACTGGGCACTGCACTGTAGTATGCGCTATAGAAATGGAAGACCATTACCATTTGGCCTACCATCTAACGGATGTTATAGCCATAAAATTTCAAACCTCAGCCCCAACCATGGATGGTGGTACTGAGGTGGTCTACACCCTCCATCTGTAAAAAAAAAAGTCCTTCTCTGGGCCTCTTTATTTCGAATTCCTGGATCGGCCATTTGCTGACCATGTTTAACAGGGGATGACAACATAGTTGGACGACCATTTATTAGTTGCGTTCCATCGTAGCGTTGCCTTCTAGTTTGAGAACCAAATTTACAGACTACGTAGTAATGTTAATATCTATTTACCGCATTTAATGTTGGTACGTATAGATGCAGTATGCATTGCGCTATAGGCTATACATGAAAATTGTTAATTGAAAATTTTTAATAATGTACGTGGATGTGCAACAATAATTATTGAACTTTGATCCAAATATAAAACATAAGCAAAACATACTTGCAATACAATTTATTTCCTCTACATATAGGCCTAATTGTACGTGTATGCTTCGAACTCCTTGCTTATAACTAAAATGGTTCAAAGAGTGAACGTCTTTCTTAAAATCTAATTGTCACACATATTTTGATAGATAATCATGATTATACATAATACATTCAATGGATTTGCAAGAATCTAAGTTAGCTAATTTCCATAATGCGATTTTTACTAGAGAGTGATTATTTTTATTTTATATTTATATTGTTTAGCGCAAGTCATACGTCATTTTAACGTGTTTTTGGCATAGTGAGAATACACCACTATAATAACCAATTACCCGAAATACCCAATTAATTGATTGAGTGAATCGTCCTAAAGGGTACAGTTTTATTGAAATTTCAGCCAATTTACTCCATGTCAAGTTGTAATTCCATGAAGGCCTGGGTAACAACATCTGCAGCACTTCTTTTCCTCCGTTTACCAACAGTAGGCGAGCCACAAATCGGTGAGTTCATATCTTTACATGCCGACTGGGTGTCCGATTTATCACATGTTAGGAATGAACACATTACCCACACCTATAAAAGTAAAGTACGCAACAGTTAGTAGAACACAGTGTTCTGTAAATATATAATACATAAATATTATTATTAGTAATATAATAATAATAATAATAATAATAATAATAATAATAATAATAATAATAATAATAATAATAATAATAAATGACAATTTGTATAGCGCTGGTGTCCACCACGCGGGTGGTGCTCATGACGATTTGTGTATGTTGTCATTTATTTGTGCAGTTTTACACTCTTTAAGTCAATCAATCAATCAATCAATCAATCAATCAATCAATCAATCATTTTTATTAGGAAATAACAATTTAAGAACGGTGGCACACACACAAGTCCATCCAACCTACCAGTTTTTACGAAACAAACTTAAAACAAGGCATACAAAACACAAGTTAGAAATAAAATGTTTAACATTAACGCTAAAAAATTGTTGTTTACTATTGTAGGTTATTGTTCAAATTATGATCTGAATTTCTCAGTAATGCCAATGATGTAACGAAATCATGCCCACCAATAATAGGCTTAATATTAAGCAGTCTACTTACTGTATCATCTATACCATAATTGATCATCGCAAATGTCTCGATAGAAAACCGCTTTTGATCAAGGAAACCCGATGAAGTGAACTGGACGGTGTCGTCCACTGGACAACTGTAAAACAATCAACAACGTTTATTAAAATAACAAAACTCGAATATTAAAAGCAAAAGGGAAGCCTATATACACTGTAAACAAAAGAAAAAATATTTTTATGCCTCCATCCAGGATATTTACACATTTGGGGAATTTTATGCCTTCGGAGCGCCAAACGATACACTACATTTTCAGTCATACAAAACCATGGTTGTAAGGGACAAAATCTTTTTTTGTAATAGGAGAAAGTTATTCTGTCTTTACAAAACATGATTTGTATAGACAAAAACATGTTTGCCTGTACAAAACATGTTTTGTAAATGATAAAACGATGTTTGCCTATACAAAACATGTTTTGTAAAGAAAAAAAAATATGTTTGTCTGTACAAAACATCTTTTGTAAATGATTAAACGATATTGTCTGTACAAAAATTATATGTTTTGTCAAAGACCAAACATGTTTTGTAAGACAAAACATGTTTTGTAAAGACAAAACCACGTTTGGCTGTACAAAGAAAGCTCCATAAACACTGGATGTTGGTAAACTACTGTAAGCCAAACTAGTGTCTGAATTCGCCAAGATATGAAGGCAGCAGAACTCACTGACACCCAGTCCCAAGCCTGAAAAGCAACAGAATCAGTCAACTCTCGAGTGCGTCTTGCTTACTGATAAATAAACTTTTCAAAGGTGAGTGGAGTTATAATGTTTTATCTGTGACTGACTCTAGCACTGACTCATTAGCACTGAGCAATAGCGTTCCTGTGGCCACAAAGAACAAAAATTTGGACCTATGTATTAATTGAGCTCAGGTTGCTGATTTCCTGTGATATTGACTCTATTGTATCTTTGACTAATTGTTGACAAGCACCGTAAATTTGGGAACGAGAGCAGGTAGAAGCCTATTACTATCATTGACAATATTGTCTATTTACCTAAGGAACTTCTTTTAACGCACCATATGTTCTTATATATACACATAATATACTGGATTTAAATGCGTTCGGTAATGTTTATTGACGGGCCTAAGATGAAGGACTGGGCATAATGGACCCTAAAATGAAGGTTTTACATTCCAAAATGTTGCGGAAGATAGCCCCTTTGGATACTACGATATCTTTTACGGGATATCGTTGGTCCGGAGTCATTTGCAGCAGAAGGTTTGTTTTGAATTCAATTCTTGCAAACCTTCTCAGGCCTCAAGCTGTATTTACGCATACATCTGCACGGACTGGCTTCACCATCCTAAGACATTATGTACAAGGGAATGCTTCACAGCCTAGGGGCAGCTGGTACGCTGAGTCAACACCAGACCAAATGTCCCTACCAAAGGTGGTATAAGTTGTTGAGCTTGAGCATTTTCTGTTAGGCTACAACAACGGATTCCGTTTATGGATCCCATGCCTCGGGTATTTTCCCGCAACCGCCCTAGTGCTTTGGAACATCCGGAGTAGGTAAAGATTTTATATCAACAGGTTTAAATTTAGGTAGGTTGGTGGGTACATTCGATTTTCCTCCATCAGACAACTTCATTGCGTCACCCGTAGGAGTTCCCCAAAAATCAGAGTTGGTAACATCCTTATAATTCAGCTGTCGGTCCTATCCTCGCAGCCCTCAGTTAATTCTGGTATCACAGATGAAATGTTGCTTGTCATTTCCGACATGATCAACTAAGTCATTATTTTGGTGAAATAAATATATAAATAATTGATAATAAAAAACATAAACAAACAATAAACATAAACATAATAAACATAAAAAATATAAATAATCAATAATAATAATAATTAATTATTAGTTTTCTGATGTCTGAGTCGGATATCGCGAATGCTTCTACGATCATCCCTATCCACCTAAACGCTTACAACCTGTTTTCATACTCCTAGGACCGCTGTCTATCGTGACGCAAGCCGTTTGTGTAATGTGTTTATGAATCCTTTAGCTCTTCTTTGGTTAGATTATGGAAGCTAATTGACGTTTTCTTTTGTTCCCTTTAAATTAATTTATAATCAAGTTTTACTGTGGCGTTTGAGCATTTGCTCGCGTCACACAGCAGGGTTGTCGAGCATAGCTCCTTACTCTCTGCACTTTTTCTGGCATAGAATATAAAACTCTTTTACCCACTACCACTTTAAGGTGGAGTGGATTCCGTGGCAATGGAATGCCGTCTTCCAATGGCAAATTGGAAAGACTAAAACTAAAATAAATGACTTCTTATCGCATAAAAAGGTGACACCGTCATGAATTATGCATGCATTGTTGTATTGCTGGGTCGTGTTTTCCTTCACTGCTTAATTATTCCCCTTTATCTTGGGCAAACGACCTTTCGCGTTTCATTCGTTTAACACTCGATGTTAAATATGATCTACGTAGGTGGCTCTATTTCCTGGAATGGTTTATTGGGAAGGCTTTAATTCTTCAAAATACCTGGTTTCATTTGTTTCATTTTTTATCACTTCCACTTACTTCGATTCAGCAGCATCAGTCGGACGTGTGACGATAATTATTTAAAATGGTTCAAGGACGGCCTCTCTGGGCTATCAGAAACAATTTACAGCAGTTGGGCCGATGGAATTTATCTGCTATTAAGCTTTCAACCGAATCGAGCATTATGCTTGCGTCACACATCTTCTAGAGGGCGGGTCTGTCGAACATCGCTCCATTCCCTCTGGACTCATTTTCTGGGTGGTAAACCTTCCGATTGGTCGGGTTTTTAGCGTGTGCACCCAGAATACTTGTAATGTATTATGCTTGCGTCACACATCTTCTAGAGGGCGGGTCTGTCGAACATCGCTCCATTCCCTCTGCACTCATTTTCTGGGTGGTAACCCTTCCGATTGGTCGGGTTTTTAGCGTGTGCGCCCAGAATACTTGTATTATGTAAATAGTTTCACCAATTTTCAAATCTAGGTGTATAATGAACCTATTGTAATTAGCATTTAAGTGTATATACTCACGTTTTAAGATAAAGGTAATTTGAATGTACCAGTCAGTAATTATGTTATATAAATATTATATGTACAGTACTAAATGCTACTGTACGGTATAATCTTTTAGGGGCAGCCTATGCGTTTATATTTGATGTGATTAACTAATATCAACAATTTGTTGGAGGCTAACCTATTTATGACATCTCTATCCAGTTTGATGGTTATCTTTTTTTGTCCCGTCTATTTTACTTATTAAAATAAATGAATACAATTGACATACCCAAAGGTGATGTTCACACTTTTCTTACCCGTTGCTGATGAATTCATACTTCTTGTCAAATTTGGAACACGTCTTATACTTTGCCGTTGCTCTGCAACTTTCGATGGCGACCTCCTTACTGCTATCCTGTGCTCTTGCCGTGAAGAACAGCCGTTCCGGGAACTTGACTCCCTTTGCAGTGCCGTATGGAACCAATGTACTGTAACTCTTGTCTTCGTACAGCTCGAGGTTGGCTTCTAATGTAGTTGTAGCTTTGAACGTACTTGATTCTACCGATGTGTCGGGATTGAAAAACACATTGGCAATTCCGACACCTTTGACTTCACAGATAATCCGTATGTTGACCTGTCTCTGTGCACGAGTGATTAAAGTGCTTGTTTTATAAGGCTCCGGGTCATCTCTTAAAATATTGATGAAGCGAGTAAGGTCAGACGACTTCTTCTGTACATTAATAGAAATTTACATAATACTTTAAAACTGATATCCTATAGTATATTATTAGCCACTTTTATTTTACTATACGAGTGATTAAAGTGCTTGTTTTATAAGGCTCCGGGTAATCTCTTAAAATATTGATGAAGCGAGAGGTCAGACGACTTCTTCTTTACATCAATAGAAATTTACATAATAATTTAAAACTGATATCCTATAGTATATTATTAGCCACTTTTATTTTACTATTACCTTTAGTAATGCTAATAATTATATTGATAATTAGAGCGCCAATCTACATACAGTGCATACCTCCGCCCTATTAGAAAAGTTTCGATTGATTAAAGTTTGGTAAAAAATCATTTGCTTTTTCTATGTATAGGTGTGAAATGTACTGAATACTCAGTATTTTTGAAAACAATTGCGAAAAAAGTTGTTGTCAGGTGGGACTCGAACCCACGATCTTCAGATCACTAGCCTGGCATCATACCTCTAGACCACCGAGCTTGCGCCTGATGGCCAGGGTTGAATTCGAGTCCAAGTAAGCAGCGGGTACGGCAGTGTTGATAG